>NC_057806.1:252917596-253129351 GCF_018294505.1 Triticum aestivum | reverse complement strand
AAAAAAAAATTCGGATCTATCTAGACTCAATCTCGTAGTTGAATTCGGACTGGAATCTGTTTTGTGCACTGTTCAGTAAAAAAGGCATAACTTCCTCATACGAACTCCGTTTTGGCTCCACAAGTACTCAAATTAAAGCTAGCGACTAGACGCATCTGAATAGTTGCAAAAGCTAGTTCAATATTTGGCATCTCAAAATCAGCTTCTAAATAGGTATTTTTGCCCTCCGAAGTTCGCGCATACAGTTTGTTCCAGTTTTTCAGGCCAGTTTTAGAATTCTTTGACTCCTCATATCAATTCAGAATTGAGTGATTCTTTTTGCATTGAAAAGCCTGTGTTAGTAGCAAACTTTTCAAGAGGAAAGTTGGAGAGAGAGTTGTTATATATCCTGCTTGGCAGTTGTTATTCATCATTATCTTTACTGCCGTTGTGATCTTCACTTATATCTTGCTGTCCAGAGCTACTTATCCTTCATTGATGCTAGTTGTGCTATGCCGTGACCTCATTAGTGTTCTAGGCTCGCGTCTCTAGTCCGGTCTAGCCTAAGACCAGCACAGTACCGTCGTTGAGCATTTTTTCAACATTGCATCTTTGAATTGATTCTTGCTAATCTTTTGCTACCATATATAGCCAACCCAGCTCCACATATTTCTACACCGTGTATACGTACGTTCCCCTGGCAATTGCTTTACACAATCTTCGGAGTTATTTGACACCGCTGGTTGCCTGTTACCACCTATCGCATGGTAAGAACTTGTAAGATATTGATATTTGCTTTACTGTGAGCACGTTACAACCACATCCTAGTAGTTCATAGGAACATTATTCTCGAATTTTGTTTCTTGTTTCTACTAATCATGATAGGTTCCGGAGAAAGAAGTTCTTGGACGATGAACATATCTTCACCATCACGAGAGTTGGGATAACACACACAAGCACATGGTCAGGTTATCTCTTTACCATCATTTGAGGGTAGATTTAATCCTGCTATTTATCTAGATTGGGAGCTTGAAGTAGAACAAGTTTTTAGTTACCATGACTTTTCTGAACTTGAGCGAGTACGAGCTGCCACTAGAGCATTTACTGGTTTTGCTTCTGTTTGGTGGAGTGTGCATTGTAAGAAAATATTGATAACCAACCCACAACTTGGAAAGATTTGAAACATGTAATGAGACAACAATTTTTTCCTCCTTACTATCGTCGTGAATTACTTCGCAAATGTGAACAATTTAAACAAGGCAATAAAACTGTTCATGCTTACTACCAAGAGTTCAAATCTTATATGCATCATTGTGACATAGAAGAATCTGAGGATGATACAATGAATAGATTTTTTGGTGGTTTGAACCATGATATTCAGGCAAGATTTAGGTATATTCCTCGTTGCATTACAGGTGTGTATGTTCGTGCTTGTACCTTTGAGAGACAGTTACAGGAGGATGCATTGGGTGACTACAACAACTACTATTCCAATTCATGCTCACTACCATCGGTTGATTCCTCCACCATTGCACCTACTAGAGCAGCCACACCTCAGATTGTGAGTGTGACATCATCTCAAGTGTATGGTACATTGTCATTGTCCATACCGACATCAGCTGCGTCTTTGTGACAAGGTAACAGTAAAGGTATTGATGATATAACTTCACATGAGAATGATGCATCCCTAATTAACTTAAATACATCATGTGTTGAGTTACCTGTTGATTTGAGCATGCCATCTATTTTAGAGAATCATGTTACTATCATGAATGCATCATGTGATCAAACAACTGAAATACCAACAATTTTGAGTGCACCCATTGAATTAACTATTGATGCAAAAAAACCAATGTTTAATCATTTTGATATGACCTCTAATCTTGGTGATGATTCTGTGTCCAATGACTTACTGCATGTTTGCTTATTTAAGAATGTTGTAGCATGTAAATTTGATGCAAGTAAGGTTTATTCACCAATATTGGGATGGTTTAATGATGAATATTGTCAATCATTTGATAGGAATAAGAGCTTCACTTATATGTGCAAACTGAGTTGCAATATTTTCATGCCTTCTACTTATGATAATATTTTGCCTTTATATTTTATGATATATGAAAGTTACTCATGTATACATGTGTCATATGTGCAAAAATCAAGGGAAGTAAAAATGGATGACATATACATATACAACATGTATACCTTGTCTCTTTTCTTAGCCACATTTCAGATTAAGCAACGCCGAGGACGGCTTTGTTTTCAAAAAGGGGAGGATGATGAGGACATGACTACCTTGTATACGACCAAAAATATTGCATACATGCATATTTGTCAGGTGATTTCTAGTGCAAACTATTCAATAATCTATTTATGTTATCCAGAACAAAAATACTTCACACACTTTTGTGTTTTGTCTAATTACAGGTGTATGGGATATTTGTACAATTCACATATGAAGATAAGGGAGAAAGAGATGTTTAAGTGTTGTTCAAAAAGTTCTCTCACGTCACTTTTGAGCCAAGAGAAGATAGAGTCCAAGTCTCTCACGTTTTGGATTCAGATACGGACTGCACAGACATACCTGACTCAAAACGCCAACAACTTTTTCATATGGACTCCGAATTGGGTGATTCTTTTTTTGTTGGATTTTAGATTTTGTGCTATTTCCAGCACAGTTGGATTCACCTTCAAATTCGTCTGGAGAGTCGAGATATCGACGAAACAATCAAACGCTGCAGCAGAATCCGAGTCAAACAACAAGTCCAAAGGTGTTGCATCACCTCCACTTGGGTCGATTGGCCTTGTACGACCTAGGGCTAGTTTTAGGCTGCCTTGGGACGTCCTCCCACCTCCTAGGCCGCCACCCCTTGCTCCTATATAAGTAGATCCATCTAGTAGCTTTTCCCTTGGGATTTGTTTAGTTAAAAGTTAGCCATTGCAACTTCGTGTACTTCGTTTGTGTCCGACGACCAGACCAAGACCGCTTACGGATCCCCACCTTTATCAATACTTCATACACATTCGCAATATTCAGATTGCAATCTTAGTTTCTTGCTTGTGTCCATCGTCTCCACCAAATCGGTAGTTATCATCTCATCGAAAGATCGGGACACCCCGCCTCTATCAAGTGGTATCAGTTTTTAGGTTGCTCGGTGAGAATTTCCAGTTTTCCCTAGATTAGATTTATTTTCTTACCTATTGTCCTAGAAAAAGCCACAAAAAAAAGTTAGATCTATTCATCCTTTGTCCAAGCCAGTCTGAGCCTTTGCATTTTTCTTTTCATTGTTTGCATTATTGAATTATCGGTTGCATCGCCGTGTCGAGTTGCTGGTCTTAGTGTCTAGTTCCTTTAGAGTTTCGAGTTCTGTTCACATTAGTCACGCCGCCGCTGCATCATTATCCCTTCCGCTGTCCACCATCCCATCCATCAATTTTCACCATGTGTTACGCACTGTTCGTTGTCATAATCATAGTTGAGGTCATTCACATCTTCGCCTGATCCAATCTGCATCTTATCTAGTTTATCTTGGAAAGAGGGAGGAAAAAAAATAAATAAAAAGAAAAAAAGTGTGATAAAAAAAAGAGAAGAGAAAAAAAAATTCGGATCTATCTAGACTCAATCTCGTAGTTGAATTCGGACTGGAATCTGTTTTGTGCACTGTTCAGTAAAAAAGGCATAACTTCCTCATACGAACTCCGTTTTGGCTCCACAAGTACTCAAATTAAAGCTAGCGACTAGACGCATCTGAATAGTTGCAAAAGCTAGTTCAATATTTGGCATCTCAAAATCAGCTTCTAAATAGGTATTTTTGCCCTCCGAAGTTCGCGCATACAGTTTGTTCCAGTTTTTCAGGCCAGTTTTAGAATTCTTTGACTCCTCATATCAATTCAGAATTGAGTGATTCTTTTTGCATTGAAAAGCCTGTGTTAGTAGCAAACTTTTCAAGAGGAAAGTTGGAGAGAGAGTTGTTATATATCCTGCTTGGCAGTTGTTATTCATCATTATCTTTACTGCCGTTGTGATCTTCACTTATATCTTGCTGTCCAGAGCTACTTATCCTTCATTGATGCTAGTTGTGCTATGCCGTGACCTCATTAGTGTTCTAGGCTCGCGTCTCTAGTCCGGTCTAGCCTAAGACCAGCACAGTACCGTCGTTGAGCATTTTTTCAACATTGCATCTTTGAATTGATTCTTGCTAATCTTTTGCTACCATATATAGCCAACCCAGCTCCACATATTTCTACACCGTGTATACGTACGTTCCCCTGGCAATTGCTTTACACAATCTTCGGAGTTATTTGACACCGCTGGTTGCCTGTTACCACCTATCGCATGGTAAGAACTTGTAAGATATTGATATTTGCTTTACTGTGAGCACGTTACAACCACATCCTAGTAGTTCATAGGAACATTATTCTCGAATTTTGTTTCTTGTTTCTACTAATCATGATAGGTTCCGGAGAAAGAAGTTCTTGGACGATGAACATATCTTCACCATCACGAGAGTTGGGATAACACACACAAGCACATGGTCAGGTTATCTCTTTACCATCATTTGAGGGTAGATTTAATCCTGCTATTTATCTAGATTGGGAGCTTGAAGTAGAACAAGTTTTTAGTTACCATGACTTTTCTGAACTTGAGCGAGTACGAGCTGCCACTAGAGCATTTACTGGTTTTGCTTCTGTTTGGTGGAGTGTGCATTGTAAGAAAATATTGATAACCAACCCACAACTTGGAAAGATTTGAAACATGTAATGAGACAACAATTTTTTCCTCCTTACTATCGTCGTGAATTACTTCGCAAATGTGAACAATTTAAACAAGGCAATAAAACTGTTCATGCTTACTACCAAGAGTTCAAATCTTATATGCATCATTGTGACATAGAAGAATCTGAGGATGATACAATGAATAGATTTTTTGGTGGTTTGAACCATGATATTCAGGCAAGATTTAGGTATATTCCTCGTTGCATTACAGGTGTGTATGTTCGTGCTTGTACCTTTGAGAGACAGTTACAGGAGGATGCATTGGGTGACTACAACAACTACTATTCCAATTCATGCTCACTACCATCGGTTGATTCCTCCACCATTGCACCTACTAGAGCAGCCACACCTCAGATTGTGAGTGTGACATCATCTCAAGTGTATGGTACATTGTCATTGTCCATACCGACATCAGCTGCGTCTTTGTGACAAGGTAACAGTAAAGGTATTGATGATATAACTTCACATGAGAATGATGCATCCCTAATTAACTTAAATACATCATGTGTTGAGTTACCTGTTGATTTGAGCATGCCATCTATTTTAGAGAATCATGTTACTATCATGAATGCATCATGTGATCAAACAACTGAAATACCAACAATTTTGAGTGCACCCATTGAATTAACTATTGATGCAAAAAAACCAATGTTTAATCATTTTGATATGACCTCTAATCTTGGTGATGATTCTGTGTCCAATGACTTACTGCATGTTTGCTTATTTAAGAATGTTGTAGCATGTAAATTTGATGCAAGTAAGGTTTATTCACCAATATTGGGATGGTTTAATGATGAATATTGTCAATCATTTGATAGGAATAAGAGCTTCACTTATATGTGCAAACTGAGTTGCAATATTTTCATGCCTTCTACTTATGATAATATTTTGCCTTTATATTTTATGATATATGAAAGTTACTCATGTATACATGTGTCATATGTGCAAAAATCAAGGGAAGTAAAAATGGATGACATATACATATACAACATGTATACCTTGTCTCTTTTCTTAGCCACATTTCAGATTAAGCAACGCCGAGGACGGCTTTGTTTTCAAAAAGGGGAGGATGATGAGGACATGACTACCTTGTATACGACCAAAAATATTGCATACATGCATATTTGTCAGGTGATTTCTAGTGCAAACTATTCAATAATCTATTTATGTTATCCAGAACAAAAATACTTCACACACTTTTGTGTTTTGTCTAATTACAGGTGTATGGGATATTTGTACAATTCACATATGAAGATAAGGGAGAAAGAGATGTTTAAGTGTTGTTCAAAAAGTTCTCTCACGTCACTTTTGAGCCAAGAGAAGATAGAGTCCAAGTCTCTCACGTTTTGGATTCAGATACGGACTGCACAGACATACCTGACTCAAAACGCCAACAACTTTTTCATATGGACTCCGAATTGGGTGATTCTTTTTTTGTTGGATTTTAGATTTTGTGCTCTTTCCAGCACAGTTGGATTCACCTTCAAATTCGTCTGGAGAGTCGAGATATCGACGAAACAATCAAACGCTGCAGCAGAATCCGAGTCAAACAACAAGTCCAAAGGTGTTGCATCACCTCCACTTGGGTCGATTGGCCTTGTACGACCTAGGGCTAGTTTTAGGCTGCCTTGGGACGTCCTCCCACCTCCTAGGCCGCCACCCCTTGCTCCTATATAAGTAGATCCATCTAGTAGCTTTTCCCTTGGGATTTGTTTAGTTAAAAGTTAGCCATTGCAACTTCGTGTACTTCGTTTGTGTCCGACGACCAGACCAAGACCGCTTACGGATCCCCACCTTTATCAGTACTTCATACATATTCGCAATATTCAGATTGCTTTTATCATATTCTTGCTCGTTCTTCGATTGCTTGCAGGAATAGACCTTCGTGGTCAGGTTGATCGTGCTCCGGCGTGGTCAATAACCTCAGGAGATTGGTTTAGCGATTGCTAAGGCGCAACGTCGTGCACGTTTGTAGTCGGATCGTCAAAGTCGTCTCCACCAAATCGGTAGTTATCATCTCATCGAAAGATCGGGACACCCCGCCTCTATCACACAAGCACATGGTCAGGTTATCTTTTTACCGTCATTTGAGGGTAGATTTAATCCTACTACTTATCTAGCTTGGGAGCTTGAAGTAGAACAAGTTTTTAGTCACCATGACTTTTCTGAACTTGAGCGAGTGCGAGCAGCCACTAGAGCATTTACTGATTTTGCTTCTGTTTGGTGGAGTGTACATTGTAAGAAAAACATTGATAACCAACCCACAACTTGGAAAGTTTTGAAAGCTGTAATGAGACAACAATTTTTTCCTCCTTATTATCGTCGTGAATTGCTTCGCAAATTTGAACAATTTAAACAAGGCAACAACACTGTTCATGCTTACTACCAAGAGTTCAAATCTTATATGCATCATTATGACATAGAAGAATCTGAGAATGATACAATGAATAGATTTTTTGGTGGTTTGAACCATGATATTCGGGCAAGATTTCAGTATATTCCTCGTTGCATTACTGGTATGTATGTCCGTGCTTGTACCTTTGAGAGACAGATACAGGAGGATGCATTAGGTGACTACAACAACTACTATTCCAGTTCATGCTCACCACCGCCGGTGGGTTCCTCCATCATTGCACCTCGGATTATGAGCGCGGCATCATCTCAAGGGTATGGTACATTGTCAACGTCCGTACCTACATCAGCTACATCTTTGCCACAAGGTAACAGTAAAGATATTGATGATATAACTTCACATGAGAAAGATGCATGCCTAGTTAACTTGAATGCGTCATGTATTGAGTTACCTGTTGATTTGAGCACACCACCTATTTTAGAGAGTGATCAAACAACTGAAATATCAACAATTTTGAGTGCACCCATTGAATTAACTGTTGATGCAAAAGAACTAATGTTTAATCATTTTGATATGGCCTCCAATCTTGGTGATGATTCTGTGTCCAATGACTTACTGCATGTTTGCTTATTTAAGCATGTTGTAGCATGTAAATTTGATGCAAGTAAGGTTTATTCACCAAAGTTGGGATGGTTTAAGGATGAACATTGCGAATCTTTTGAAATGAATAAGAGCTTCACTTATATGTGCAAACTGAGTTCTAATATTTTCATGCCTTCTACTTCTTGTGATAATTTTTTGGCTTTAGTTTTTATGAACTATGAAAGTTACTCATGTATACATGTGTCATACGTGCAAAAATCAAGGGAAGTTAAACTGGATGACATATACATATACAACATGTACACCCTGTCTGTTTTGTTAGCCACATTTCAGATTAAGCAACGCCGAGGACGGCTTTGTTTTCAAAAAGGGATGATGATGAGGACATGAATACCTTGGATACGACCAAAAATATTGCATACATGCATATTTGTCAGGTGATTTCTAATGCAAACTATTCAATAATCTATTTATGTTATCCAGAACAAAAATACTTCACACACTTTTGTGTTTTGTCTAATTGCAGGTGTATAGGACATTTGTAAAATCCACATATGAAGATAAGGGAAAAGGAGAAGTTTAGGTTGTGTTCAAAAAGTCCTCTCACGTCACTTTTGGGCCAAGAGAAGATAGAGTCCAAGTCTCTCACGTTCTGGATTCAGATTTGGACTGCACAGACATACCTGACTCAAAACGCCAACAACTTTTTCATATGGACTCCGAATTGGGTGATTCTTTTTTTGTTGGCAACTAGATTTCGTGCTCTTTCCAAACCAATTGGATTCACCTTCAAATTCGTCCGGAGCGTTGAGTTATGGACGAAACAATCTGACGTTGCAGCAGAATCCGAGTCAAACTACAAGCCCAAAGGTGTTGCATCACCTCCACTTGGGCCCATGAGCCTTGTACGACCTAGGGTTAGTTTTAGGCTGCCTTGGGACGTCCTCCCACCTCCTTGGCCGCCACCCCTTGCTCCTATATTGATAGAGGAAAAGGTGTCCCGTCTTTCGATGAGATGATGGATATCGCTTTGGTGGAAGTTGACTTTGACGATCCGACTACGAACGTGCGAGGACGTCGCGCCTTAGCAATCGCTAAACCAACTCCGAGAGGTTATTGACCACGCCGGAGCACGATCAACCTGACCACAAGGGTCTGTTTCCTGCGAGCAAACGAAGAACAAGCAAGAAACTGAGATTGCAATCTGGATATTGCGAATATAAGATGAAAGCTTTATTGATCAAGGTGGGGTTCTGTGACGTCTTTGTCTGGTCGTTGAACACAAACGAAGTACGCGAAGTTGCAGCTATGGCGAACTTTTAATCTAAACAAAACCCGAAGTCTAAACGATGCCCTAAGGGCTGTATATATGGAGGAAGAGGGGGGAATTTCGTGGCCCTTGGTGGAGGGGTCCGAAATCAACCCTATCTCTTGTTTCCCCACACATACGGACTCTAAAAATAGCCTATACTTATGTATTTCGAAATTACATGGGCCTGGCCCAATAATAAGGTGTCGGAGCACCTAAAATAGCCTCGGGACGAAATTTATGAAGTGGCATCTTGTATATTTCGTCCAAGGCTTCATGCACCCATTATGGTGGCTTCAAAGTCCTGAAATCATCACTTGTAACTCCGTTCTTGTTTCCCTTGCGCATGCCATCATCTCCATGCTTGTTCTTGCTCCAATGTTCATCCTTCTCCAAGCTAGGCCCTTCATTTGTAAGCAAAACAAATGTATCCAATTTAGGCAGCATCATATTCTCATGACCATTAGAATCATTACCAAGAAACGAAAGTACCTGGTAATTTAGTTGGCGTGCACGAGCTCTAGTAATTGGACCAGTATGTATAGCAGCAGGGGCTGTGGGTGTAACAATTGTATTGATGTCCTCATCATCCTCCCCTTCTTGAAATGAAGTCGTCCTCGACGGAAGTTCATCTTCCTCACCCAAATAAGGCTTCAAATCTGCAATGTTAAAAGTGGGACTAACCCCAAAATCTGCAGGCAGCTCAAGTTTATATGCATTATCATTTATTTTCTCTAACACCTTAAAGGGACCATCAGCACGTGGCATTAACTTTGATTTGCGCAAATCAGGAAATCTATCCTTACGCAAATGTAACCAAACAAGATCTCCAGGTGCAAACACAACATGTTTTCTACCCTCATCTCCAGCAAGTTTATATTTAGCATTCATGCGCTCAATGTTTTCCTTAGTTAACTCATGCATTTTTAAAATCAATTCAGCACGTTGTTTAGCATCAAAATTAACCTTCTCCGAACATGGAAGAGGCAACAAATCAATAGGTGCACGAGGTAGGAAACCATACACAACTTCAAAAGGGCACATCTTAGTAGTAGAATGCAATGAACGATTATAAGCAAATTCAATATGAGGCAAGCATTCCTCCCACATTTTCTTATTATTCTTCAAAACAGCCCTAAGCATAGTAGACAATGTTCTATTGACTACTTCAGTTTGTCCATCAGTTTGGGGGTGACAAGTAGTACTAAAAAGCAGTTTAGTCCCCAACTTAGCCCATAAACATCTCCAAAAGTGGCTAAGAAATTTAGTATCACGATCTGAAACAATAGTATTTGGCACACCATGCAAGCGAATAATTTCACGAAAGAACAAATCAGCAACATTAACAGCATCATCGCTTTTATGACATGGTATAAAGTGTGCCATTTTCGAGAATCTATCCACGACAACAAATATGCTATCCCTCCCCTTCTTTGTTCGAGGTAAACCTAAAACAAAGTCAATAGATATATCCTCCCAAGGAACACTAGGTACAGGCAAAGGCATATATAAACCATGAGGATTGAGTCGTGACTTAGCTTTTTCACATGTAGTGCAGCGAGCAATAAAACGCTCAACATCCCGTCTCATCTTTGGCCAAAAGAAATGTGTAGCAAGTACGTCCTCCGTCTTCTTCACGCCAAAGTGTCCCATTAATCCTCCTCCATGCGCCTCCTGCAACAACAAAAGACGAATGGAGCTAGCTGGAATGCATAGCTTGTTAGCACGAAACACAAATCCATCGTTAACAACAAACTTGTTCCACATTCTTCCTTCTTTACAATTCTGCATTACATCTTTAAAATCAGCATCATGCACATATTGATCTTTGATGGTCTCCAAACCAAATATTTTGAAGTCAAGTTGTGAAAGCATAGTATAGCGACGAGACAATGCATCAGCAATAACATTTTCTTTTCCCTTCTTGTGTTTAATGACATAAGGGAAAGTCTCAATGAATTCCACCCATTTAGCATGTCTACGATTCAGTTTAGCTTGACTTTTAATATGTTTCAAAGATTCATGATCAGAATGTATAACAAATTCTTTGGGCCATAAATAATGTTGCCATGTTTCTAAAGTCCGAACAAGAGCATATAATTCTTTATCATAAGTAGAATAATTCAGACTACGCCCACTCAATTTTTCAGAAAAGTAAGCAACAGGTTTGCCATCTTGTAATAACACACCTCCTAATCCAATTCCACTAGCATCACATTCAAGCTCAAAAGTCTTATTAAAATCAGGAAGTTGGAGTAAAGGAGCATGTGTCAACTTATCTTTCAATACCGTGAAGGCTTCTTCCTGTGCGGTACCCCAAAGAAAAGGCACATCTTTCTTTGTAAGCTCATTGAGAGGTGCAGCAATGGTGCTGAAATCTCTCACAAAACGCCTATAGAATCCAGCGAGGCCAAGAAAACTCCTCACTTGTGTGACCGTTTTGGGCTGCGGCCAACTCTCAATAGCTTCAATCTTGGCTTTATCAACTTCAATTCCCTGTGGAGTAACAACATAGCCAAGAAAAGATACTCGGTCGGTACAAAAGGTGCACTTCCCAAGGTTACCAAACAAACGTGCATCACGTAGAGCAATAAAAACAGCACGTAAATGTTCCAAATGTTCCTCCAAAGATCTGCTATAAATCAATATGTCATCAAAGTAAACTACCACAAATCGTCCAATGAAAGCACGTAAAACTTCGTTCATTAATCTCATGAAAGTACTAGGTGCATTAGTTAACCCAAAAGGCATGACTAACCACTCATATAATCCAAACTTAGTTTTAAATGCTGTTTTCCATTCATCTCCCAATTTCATACGAATTTGATGGTAGCCACTACGCAAATCAACTTTGGAGAATATTGTAGAGCCACTCAATTCATCAAGCATATCATCTAGCCTAGGAATAGGATGACGATAACAAATAGTAATATTATTAATGCCTCTACAATCAACACACATACGTGATGTACCATCCTTTTTTGGCACTAGAATAATAGGAACAGCACAAGGACTAAGGGATTCGCGTATATAACCTTTGTCGAGAAGCTCTTGTACTTGACGCATAATCTCCTTCGTCTCCTCTGGATTGGTACGGTATGGTGCACGGTTTGGCAGTGAAGCACCGGGAATTAAATCAATCTGATGCTCAATCCCTCGAATAGGCGGTAATCCCGGTGGCACGTCTTGTGGAAATACGTCAGCGAACTCCTGCAAAATGTTAGTGACAGCAGGAGGCAAAGAGGAAGGCACGTCCTCGAATGAAAATAATGCCTCTTTGCACACAAAAGCATAGCAAACAGATTTGCTGAAATCTAGCTCATCAATATCAGATTTGGTGGCAAATAAACATGCACTTTTCAATTTAATTTCAGAAGCAACACTAGATGGTTTATTATTAGGCTTCATTTGTTGCTCAAATTCTTTTGCCACAATCTGATTTTCACTCTTATTCTTCTCCTGTTGTGCTTTATTAGCTCTATTAATATCATCTTTCAAAATGGAATCAGGAGTCATAGGAAGCAAAGTAATATTTTTATCCTTATGAACAAGAGTATAGTGATTGTTTCTACCATGGTGTACAGAATTTTTGTCAAATTGCCATGGTCTACCAAGTAATAAGGAACATGCTTGCATAGGTACCACATCACAATCAACATAATCAGCATATGTAGAGATACTAAAATGCACACGAACAGTACGTGTTACCTTAACCTTGCTGCTGTTGTTGAACCATTGGATGTAGTAAGGATGTGGATGTGGTCTTGTGGTGAGAGAAAGCTTCTCCACCATCTCCATGCTAGCCAAGTTGTTGCAACTACCTCCGTCTATGATGACGCGCACAGAATGTTCCTTCACAACTCCCTTGGTATGGAACAAATTGTGCCTCTGATTTTGCTCAGCTTGTGTGACCTGCACACTCAAAACTCGTTGAGCAACTAAACATTCATACCTGTCAGCGTCTTCAGGAGCCATGTATTGCGTCTCATGATCAGAATCATCTCCACCATGTTCTTCACGTGTAATAGGAGCCAAAGTCTCCTCATCATAGTCACTAGCGGACTCATATCCACCATCCGCGGTAGCAATCATCACACGCGTAGATTTGCATTCTCTTGCATAATGACCTCCTCCCTTACAACGACGACAAATAATATCACTTGTGTGCCCTGTTGATGCCATGGAAGAAGAAGAACGTTGTGCAGGCCCCGCAGGTGCGCTCTTGGCAGATAATGGAGGTTGTGCCTGTTTTCTTGTATCACGGCTGGAGGTGGCACCGGATGGAGGTGCTGGTGCAGTTGAAGTAGAAGATGCACGTGGTGTCCATGATGAAGGTCGGCCTGCAGAAAAGTTAGTTCGCCCCAATGCTTGTCGATCCTGCACTTCACGTTCAGCTTTACAAGCAAGATGGAATAAACGAGTGATATTAGTATACTCCTTATAGTCTAGAATGGTCTGAATCTCTCTATTTAATCCACCCAGAAAACGTGCAAGCATAGCTTCATTCTCCTCAACAATACCACATCTAATCATGCCAGTTTGTAATTCCTGATAATATTCTTCTACAGAATTTCTCCCTTGTCTTAAACGCTGCAATTTTTGAAGCAATTCACGTTGATAATATGGTGGAACCCAACGCGTACGCATAGCAGTTTTCAAAGCAGCCCAAGTAGTTGGAATAGGATATAATCTACAATGTTCAGACCACCATACACATGCAAAACTAGTGAAAGCACAAACGGCAGCAGCAACTCGTCTCTCCTCAGGATATTGTAAACATGTAAATCGTTGTTCAGTTTCTAACTCCCAAGTAAGATATATATCAGGAACATATCTACCCTCAAATGGTGGAATATTCAATTTCAATTTAGGAATATGGACATCATCTCGTACCTGAGGTGGTGGTGCAGGCCTACCATTACGAAGATATACCTGAGGTCGACCTGCTGGTGGTGGTACAGGTGGCTGCACGTAGTGTTGATTTTGATCAACCTCATCCTCATAGTCTCCCACATAATCATCCTCCTCCGCATCAGCAGCAGGAGCCACAGAAGTATCAACAGCCGCACCAACAGTTTGGCCAAACGCAAGAGGAACACGGCTTGCTCGGCGGAGGTCTGCTTCGCGACGTGGAGGTAGTCGTTGTTGTTGTTGTTGTTGGAGAGGTGCATGGAGGAGGATTAATGGGACACTTTGGCGTGAAGAAGACGGAGGACGTACTTGCTACACATTTCTTTTGGCCAAAGATGAGACGGGATGTTGAGCGTTTTATTGCTCGATGCACTACATGTCAAAAAGCTAAGTCACGACTCAATCCTCATGGTTTATATATGCCTTTGCCTGTACCTAGTGTTCCTTGGGAGGATATATCTATGGACTTTGTTTTAGGTTTACCTCGAACAAAGAAGGGGAGGGATAGCATATTTGTTGTCGTGGATAGATTCTCGAAAATGGCACACTTTATACCATGTCATAAAAGCGATGATGCTGTTAATGTTGCTGATTTGTTCTTTCGTGAAATTATTCGCTTGCATGGTGTGCCAAATACTATTGTTTCAGATCGTGATACTAAATTTCTTAGCCACTTTTGGAGATGTTTATGGGCTAAGTTGGGGACTAAACTGCTTTTTAGTACTACTTGTCACCCCCAAACTGATGGACAAACTGAAGTAGTCAATAGAACGTTGTCTACTATGCTTAGGGCTGTTTTGAACAATAATAAGAAAATGTGGGAGGAATGCTTGCCTCATATTGAATTTGTTTATAATCGTTCATTGCATTCTACTACTAAGATGTGCCCTTTTGAAGTTGTGTATGGTTTCCTACCTCGTGCACCTATTGATTTGTTGCCTCTTCCATCTTCGGAGAAGGTTAATTTTGATGCTAAACAACGTGCTGAATTGATTTTAAAAATGCATGAGTTAACTAAGGAAAACATTGAGCGCATGAATGCTAAATATAAACTTGCTGGAGATAAGGGTAGAAAACATGTTGTGTTTGCACCTGGAGATCTTGTTTGGTTACATTTGCGTAAGGATAGATTTCCTGATTTGCGCAAATCAAAGTTAATGCCACGTGCTGATGGTCCCTTTAAGGTGTTAGAGAAAATAAATGATAATGCATATAAACTTGAGCTGCCTGCAAATTTTGGGGTTAGTCCCACTTTTAACATTGCAGATTTGAAGCCTTATTTGGGTGAGGAAGATGAACTTCCGTCGAGGACGACTTCATTTCAAGAAGGGGAGGATGATGAGGACATCAATACAATTGTTACACCCACAGCCCCTTGATAGAGGCAAAGGTGTCCCGTCTTTCGATGAGATGGTGGATTTCGCTTTGGTGGAAGTCGACTTTGACGATCCGACTACGAACGTGCGAGGACGTCGCGCCTTAGCAATCGCTAAACCAACTCCGAGAGGTTATTGACCACGCCAGAGCACGATCAACCTGACCACGAGGGTCTGTTTCCTGCGAGCAAACGAAGAACAAGCAAGAAACTAAGATTGCAATCTGGATATTGCGAAAATAAGATGAAAGCTTTATTGATCAAGGTGGGGTTCTGTGACGCCTTTGTCTGGTCGTTGAACACAAACGAAGTACGCGAAGTTGCAGCTATGGCGAACTTTTAATCTAAACAAAACCCAAAGTCTAAACGATGCCCTAAGGGCTGTATATATGGAGGAAGAGGGGGGGAATTTCGTGGCCCTTGGTGGAGGGGTCCGAAATCAACCCTATCTCTTGTTTCCCCACACATACGGACTCTAAAAATAGCCTATACTTATGTATTTCGAAATTACATGGGCCTGGCCCAATAATAAGGTGACGCAGCACCTAAAATAGCCTCGGGACGAAATTTATGAAGTGGCATCTTGTATATTTCGTCCAAGGCTTCATGCACCCATTATGGTGGCTTCAAAGTCCTGAAATCATCACTTGTAACTTCGTTCTTATTTCCCTTGCGCATGCCATCATCTCCATGCTTGTTCTTGCTCCAATGTTCATCCTTCTCCAAGCTAGGCCCTTCATTTGTAAGCAAAACAAATGTATCCAATTTAGGCAGCATCATATTCTCATGAACACTAGAATCATTACCAAGAAACGAAAGTACCTGGTAATTTAGTTGGCGTGCACGGGCTCTAGTAATTGGTCCAGTATGTATAGCAGCAGGGGCTGTGGGTGTAACAATTGTATTGATGTCCTCATCATCCTCCCCTTCTTGAAATGAAGTCGTCCTCGACAGAAGTTCATCTTCCTCACCCAAATAAGGCTTCAAATCTGCAATGTTAAAAGTGGGACTAACCCCAAAATCTGCAGGCAGCTCAAGTTTATATGCATTATCATTTATTTTCTCTAACACCTTAAAGGGACCATCAGCACGTGGCATTAACTTTGATTTGCGCAAATCAGGAAATCTATCCTTACGCAAATGTAACCAAACAAGATCTCCAGGTGCAAACACAACATGTTTTCTACCCTTATCTCCAGCAAGTTTATATTTAGCATTCATGCGCTCAATTTTTTCCTTAGTTAACTCATGCATTTTTAAAATCAATTCAGCACGTTGTTTAGCATCAAAATTAACCTTCTCCGAAGATGGAAGAGGCAACAAATCAATAGGTGCACGAGGTAGGAAACCATACACAACTTCAAAAGGGCACATCTTAGTAGTAGAATGCAATGAACGATTATAAGCAAATTCAATATGAGGCAAGCATTCCTCCCACATTTTCTTATTATTGTTCAAAACAGCCCTAAGCATAGTAGACAACGTTCTATTGACTACTTCAGTTTGTCCATCAGTTTGGGGGTGACAAGTAGTACTAAAAAGCAGTTTAGTCCCCAACTTAGCCCATAAACATCTCCAAAAGTGGCTAAGAAATTTAGTATCACGATCTGAAACAATAGTATTTGGCACACCATGCAAGCGAATAATTTCACGAAAGAACAAATCGGCAACATTAACAGCATCATCGCTTTTATGACATGGTATAAAGTGTGCCATTTTCGAGAATCTATCCACGACAACAAATATGCTATCCCTCCCCTTCTTTGTTCGAGGTAAACCTAAAACAAAGTCCATAGATATATCCTCCCAAGGAACACTAGGTACAGGCAAAGGCATATATAAACCATGAGGATTGAGTCGTGACTTAGCTTTTTGACATGTAGTGCATCTAGCAATAAAACGCTCAACATCCCGTCTCATCTTTGGCCAAAAGAAATGTGTAGCAAGTACGTCCTCCGTCTTCTTCACGCCAAAGTGTCCCATTAATCCTCCTCCCTTACAACGACGACAAATAATATCACTTGTGTGCCCTGTTGATGCCATGGAAGAAGAAGAACGCTGTGCAGGCCCCGCAGTTGCGCTCTTGGCAGATAATGGTGGTTGTGCCTGTTTTCTTGTATCACGGCTGGAGGTGGCACCGGATGGAGGTGCTGGTGCAGTTGAAGTAGAAGATGCACGTGGTGTCCATGATGAAGGTCGGCCTGCAGAAAAGTTAGTTCGCCCCAATGCTTGTCGATCCTGCACTTCACGTTCAGCTTTACAAGCAAGATGGAATAAACGAGTGATATTAGTATACTCCTTATAGTCTAGAATGGTCTGAATCTCTCTATTTAATCCACCCAGAAAACGTGCTAGCATAGCTTCATTCTCCTCAACAATACCACATCTAATCATGCCAGTTTGTAATTCCTGATAATATTCTTCTACAGAATTTTTCCCTTGTCTTAAACGCTGCAATTTTTGAAGCAATTCACGTTGATAATATGGTGGAACCCAACGCGTACGCATAGCAGTTTTCAAAGCAGCCCAAGTAGTTGGAATAGGATATAATCTACAATGTTCAGACCACCATACACATGCAAAACTAGTGAAAGCACAAACAGCAGCAGCAACTCGTCTCTCCTCAGGATATTGTAAACATGTAAATCGTTGTTCAGTTTCTAACTCCCAAGTAAGATATATATCAGGAACATATCTACCCTCAAATGGTGGAATATTCAATTTCAGTTTAGGAATATGGACATCATCGCGTACCTGAGGTGGTGGTGCAGGCCTACCATTACGAATATATACCTGAGGTCGACCTGCTGGTGGTGGTGTTGGTGGCTGCTCGTAGATCTGATTTTGATCAACCTCATCCTCATAATCGCCCGCATACTCATTGATGAGGACATCAATACAATTGTTACACCCACAGCCCCTGCTGCTATACATACTGGACCAATTACTAGAGCTCGTGCACGCCAACTAAATTATCAGGTACTTTCGTTTCTTGGTAATGATTCTAATGTTCATGAGAATATGATGCTGCCTAAATTGGATACATTTGTTTTGCTTACAAATGAAGGGCCTAGCTTGGAGAATGATGAACATTGGAGCAAGAACAAGCATGGAGATGATGGCATGCGCAAGGGGAACAAGAACGGAGTTACAAGTGATGATTTCAGGACTTTGAAGCCACCATAATGTGTGCATGAAGCCTTGGACGAAATATACAAGATGCCACTTCATAAATTTCGTCCCGAGGCTATTTTAGGTGCTGCGTCACCTTATTATTGGGCCAGGCCCATGTAATTTCGAAATACATAAGTATAGGCTATTTTTAGAGTCCGTATGTGTGGGGAAACAAGAGATAGGGTTGATTTCGGACCCCTCCACCAAGGGCCACGAAATTCCCCCCTCTTCCTCCATATATACAGCCCTTAGGGCATCGTTTAGACTTTGGGATTTGTTTAGTTAAAAGTTAGCCATTGCAACTTCGTGTACTTCGTTTGTGTCCAACGACCAGACCAAGACCGCTTCCGGATCCCCACCTTTATCAATACTTCATATATATTCGCAATATTCAGATTGCTTTTATCATATTCTTGCTCGTTCTTCGATTGCTTGCAGGAATAGACCTTCGTGGTCAGGTTGATCGTGCTCCGGCGTGGTCAATAACCTCAGGAGATTGGTTTAGCGATTGCTAAGGCGCAACGTCGTGCACGTTTGTAGTCGGATCGTCAAAGTCGTCTCCACCAAATCGATAGTTATCATCTCATCGAAAGATCGGGACACCCTCGCCTTTATCAAGTGGTATCAGATTTCCAGGTTGCTCGGTGAGATTTTACAATTTTTCGTAGTTTAGGTCGAGTCTGTTCTTCATACCTACAGTCCACGAAAAAGCCACAAAAAAAATTAGGGTTAGTTCATCATATCCGAACCAATCTGAGCCTTTGCATAATCTTTTTAGGGTTTTGCTTTGTTGAATTTGCGGTTGCATCGTCGTGTCTAGTTGCTGGTCTTAGAGTCTAGTCTTTTAGAGTTTCGAGTTCTGGTCATAAGTTGTCGCGCCGCCGCCGCACCATCATCATCGCCCCTGCCATCTACCACCACCGCTCCGAATCCGTATCCATATACCACCACCAATCCGTGTCCATATACCACCACCGATCCATATCCATATACTACCACCGCTACCACCACCGCTGCCATATACCACCACCATATATCCACCACCAATCCGAGTTCCTTGCATATTAGGTTTGTTTTCGAGATCCATCTAGATTCCGATTCGTGTTTCCTTGCCGGAGTAGGTTTCGGAAAAAAAAACAGAGTCGGGTAGCCACGCTCCGTTTAGGCCCAAAATTTTTCGAAAACGCATTTTTCGAAAAATTTTCTGGCTATCCTATTTTTAGGTGTTTCTGAGTGTTTTGAGACAGGTGCCATTATAGGACGTTTTTTTGACCCGTTTCCAGTTTTTGGGTCCGGGCAGTCGAAAAAAAAAATTGGTCGAAAAATTTCGTGCCCATCCTGTCAGTTTGAGCTAGGAAGAGTTTTGAGACACTCGCCATTATAGTGATTTTTCGCAAAAAAAAAGCAGCGCAAAAAAAAAGAGCGCAAAAAAAAAGAGCGAAAAAAAATTCAGAGTGTGCTTTTCCCTTGTTTACGTGCCGCGCCGTGATTTTGTTGGTGTTCTAGGCTCGCGTCTCTAGCACAGTCTAGCCTAGGACCAGCACAGTACCGTCGTTGAGCGTTTATTCAACTTTGCATCTCTGAATTGATTATTGCTGACCCTTTTTGCTACCACAGTATAAGCCTTCCCAGCTCCACATACATCTACGTCGTGCGTTTGACTCTCCCTGGTAATCGCTCTATCCAAGCTTTGAGAGTTTTGACTACAACGGTTGCCGATCACCGCCTGTTGCTGGGTAAGAACTGGTAAGAATTTGAGTTTTGCTTGACGGATTTGTGACACCCACCACCACCACTTGTTCATAGTCTGTAGGATCATATTCTTGTGTGTTTCTATTGCTGCTAACCATGCCAGGATCACAAGCCGACGAGATTGACTGGGAGAATTTATCGAACAAGGAGCTTCATGATAAGTTTCAGCAAATGATTACTGAACAGGTGCAAGATGTGCTGAACAATTTTGAAGAGGCCATGGAGAAGATCACTGGCTTTGAGAAGACGTTCGAAACAAAGCTCGATAACAGATTTAATGAATTGCTCGCGCGTCTTCCACCACCACCACCCGCTGCACCTAACGCACCTCTCCAACAACAACAACAACGTCTACCTCCACGTCGCGAAATAGACCTTCGCCGAGCGAGCCGTGTTCCTCTTGCGTTTGGCCAAACTGTTGGTGCTGCTGTTGATACTTCTGTGGCTCCTGCTACTGCTGTTGCTCGTACCCAGGAGGATGATGAGTATGCGGGCGATTATGAGGATGAGGTTGATCAAAATCAGATCTACGAGCAGCCACCAGCACCACCACCAGCAGGTCGACCTCAGGTATATATTCGTAATGGTAGGCCTGCACCACCACCTCAGGTACGCGATGATGTCCATATTCCTAAACTGAAATTGAATATTCCAGCATTTGAGGGTAGATATGTTCCTGATATATATCTTACTTGGGAGTTAGAAACTGAACAACGATTTACATGTTTACAATATCCTGAGGAGAGACGAGTTGCTGCTGCTGTTTGTGCTTTCACTAGTTTTGCATGTGTATGGTGGTCTGAACATTGTAGATTGTATCCTATTCCAACTACTTGGGCTGCTTTGAAAACTGCTATGCGTACGCGTTGGGTTCCACCATATTATCAACGTGAACTGCTTCAAAAATTACAGCGCTTAAGACAAGGAAAAAATTCTGCAGAAGAATATTATCAGGAATTACAAACTGGCATGATTAGATGTGGTATTGTTGAAGAGATTGAAGCTATGCTTGCACGTTTTCTGGGTGGATTAAATAGAGAGATTCAGACCATTCTAGACTATAAGGAGTATACTAATATCACTCGTTTATTCCATCTTGCTTGTAAAGCTGAACGTGAAGTGCAGGATCGACAAGTATTGGGGCGAACTAACTTTTCTGCAGGTCGACCTTCATCATGGACACCACGTGCATCTTCTACTTCAACTGCACCAGCACCTCCATCCGGTGCCACCTCCAGCCGTGATACAAGAAAATAGGCACAACCACCATTATCTGCCAAGAGCGCACCTGCGGGGTCTACACAGCGTTCTTCTTCTTCCATGGCATCAACAGGGCACACAAGTGATATTATTTGTCGTCGTTGTAAGGGAGGAGGTCATTATGCGAGGGAATGCAAATCTCCGCGTGTGATGATTGCTACCGCGGATGGTGGATATGAGTCCGCTAGTGACTATGATGAGGAGACATTGGCTCTTATTACACGTGAAGAACATGGTGGAGATGATTCTGATCATGAGACGCAATACATGGCTCCTGAAGACGCTGACAGGTATGAATGTTTAGTTGCTCAACGTGTTTTGAGTGTGCAGGTCACACAAGCTGAGCAAAATCAGAGGCACAATTTGTTCCATACCAAGGGAGTTGTGAAGGAACGTTCTGTGCGCGTCATAATAGACGGAGGGAGCTGCAACAACTTGGCTAGCATGGAGATGGTGGAGAAGCTTTCTCTCACCACAAGACCACATCCACATCCTTACTACATCCAATGGTTTAACAACAGCGGCAACGTTAAGGTAACACGTACTGTTCGTGTGCATTTTAGTATCTCTACATATGCTGATTATGTTGATTGTGATGTGGTACCTATGCAAGCATGTTCCTTATTACTTGGTAGACCATGGCAATTTGATAAAAATTCTGTACACCATGGTAGAAACAATCACTATACTCTTGTTCATAAGGATAAAAATATTACTTTGCTTCCTATGACTCCTGATTCCATTTTGAAAGATGATATTAATAGAGCTAATAAAGCAAAACAGGAGACGAATAAGAGTGAAAATCAGATTGTGGCAAAAGAATTTGAGCAACAAATGAAGCCTAATAATAAACCATCTAGTGTTGCTTCTGAAATTAAATTGAAAAGTGCATGTTTATTTGCCACCAAATCTGATATTGATGAGCTAGATTTCAGCAAATCTGTTTGCTATGCTTTTGTGTGCAAAGAGGCATTATTTTCATTCGAGGACGTGCCTTCCTCTTTGCCTCCTGCTGTCACTAACATTTTGCAGGAGTTTGCTGACGTCTTTCCACAAGACGTGCCACCGGGATTACCGCCTATTCGAGGGATTGAGCATCAGATTGACTTAATTCCCGGTGCTTCACTGCCAAACCGTGCACCATACCGTACCAATCCAGAGGAGACGAAGGAGATTATGCGTCAAGTACACGAGCTTCTCGACAAAGGTTATATACGCGAATCCCTTAGTCCTTGTGCTGTTCCTATTATTCTAGTGCCGAAAAAGGATGGTACATCACGTATGTGTGTTGATTGTAGAGGCATTAATAATATTACTATTCGTTATTGTCATCCTATTCCTAGGCTAGATGATATGCTTGATGAATTGAGTGGCTCTACAATATTCTCCAAAGTTGATTTACGTAGTGGATACCATCAAATTCGTATGAAATTGGGAGATGAATGGAAAACAGCATTGAAAACTAAGTTTGGATTATATGAGTGGTTAGTCATGCCTTTTGGGTTAACTAATGCACCTAGTACTTTCATGAGATTAATGAACGAAGTTTTACGTTCTTTCATTGGACGATTTGTGGTAGTTTACTTTGATGACATATTGATTTATAGCAGATCTTTGGAAGAACATTTGGAACATTTACGTGCTGTTTTTATTGCTCTACGTGATGCACGTTTGTTTGGTAACCTTGGGAAGTGCACCTTTTGCACCGACCGAGTATCTTTTCTTGGCTATGTTGTTACTCCACAGGGAATTGAAGTTGATAAAGCCAAGATTGAAGCTATTGAGAGTTGGCCGCAACCCAAAACGGTCACACAAGTGAGGAGTTTTCTTGGCCTCGCTGGATTCTATAGGCGTTTTGTGAGAGATTTCAGCACCATTGTTGCACCTCTCAATGAGCTTACAAAGAAAGATGTGCCTTTTCTTTGGGGTACCGCACAGGAAGAAGCCTTCACGGTATTGAAAGATAAGTTGACACATGCTCCTTTACTCCAACTTCCTGATTTTAATAAGACTTTTGAGCTTGAATGTGATGCTAGTGGAATTGGATTAGGAGGTGTGTTATTACAAGATGGCAAACCTGTTGCATATTTTTCTGAAAAATTGAGTGGGCCTAGTCTGAATTATTCTACTTATGATAAAGAATTATATGCTCTTGTTCGGACTTTAGAAACATGGCAACATTATTTATGGCCCAAAGAATTTGTTATACATTCTGATCATGAATCTTTGAAACATATTAAAAGTCAAGCTAAACTGAATCGTAGACATGCTAAATGGGTTGAATTCATTGAGACTTTCCCTTATGTCATTAAACACAAGAAGGGAAAAGAAAATGTTATTGCTGATGCATTGTCTCGTCGCTATACTATGCTTTCACAACTTGACTTCAAAATATTTGGTTTGGAGACCATCAAAGATCAATATGTGCATGATGCTGATTATAAAGATGTAATGCAGAATTGTAAAGAAGGAAGAATGTGGAACAAGTTTGTTGTTAACGATGGATTTGTGTTTCGTGCTAACAAGCTATGCATTCCAGCTAGCTCCGTTCGTCTTTTGTTGTTGCAGGAGGCGCATGGAGGAGGATTAATGGGACACTTTGGCGTGAAGAAGACGGAGGACGTACTTGCTACACATTTCTTATGGCCAAAGATGAGACGGGATGTTGAGCGTTTTATTGCTCGCTGCACTACATGTCAAAAAGCTAAGTCACGACTCAATCCTCATGGTTTATACATGCCTTTGCCTGTACCTACTGTTCCTTGGGAGGATATATCTATGGACTTTGTTTTAGGTTTACCTCGAACAAAGAAGGGGAGGGATAGCATATTTGTTGTCGTGGATAGATTCTCGCAAATGGCACACTTTATACCATGTCATAAAAGTGATGATGCTGTTAATGTTGCTGATTTGTTCTTTCGTGAAATTATTCGCTTGCATGGTGTGCCAAATACTATTGTTTCAGATTGTGATACTAAATTTCTTAGCCACTTTTGGAGATGTTTATGGGCTAAGTTGGGGACTAAACTGCTTTTTAGTACTACTTGTCACCCCCAAACTGATGGACAAACTGAAGTAGTCAATAGAACGTTGTCTACTATGCTTAGGGCTGTTTTGAAGAATAATAAGAAAATGTGGGAGGAATGCTTGCCTCATATTGAATTTGCTTATAATCGTTCATTGCATTCTACTACTAAGATGTGCCCTTTTGAAGTCGTGTATGGTTTCCTACCTCGTGCACCTATTGATTTGTTGCCTCTTCCATCTTCGGAGAAGGTTAATTTTGATGCTAAACAACGTGCTGAATTGATTTTAAAAATGCATGAGTTAACTAAGGAAAACATTGAGCGCATGAATGATAAATATAAACTTGCTGGAGATAAGGGTAGAAAACATGTTGTGTTTGCACCTGGAGATCTTGTTTGGTTACATTTGCGTAAGGATAGATTTCCTGATTTGCGCAAATCAAAGTTAATGCCACGTGCTGATGGTCCCTTTAAGGTGTTAGAGAAAATAAATGATAATGCATATAAACTTGAGCTGCCTGCAGATTTTGGGGTTAGTCCCACTTTTAACATTGCAGATTTGAAGCCTTATTTGGGTGAGGAAGATGAACTTCAGTCGAGGACGACTTCATTTCAAGAAGGGGAGGATGATGAGGACATCAATACAATTGTTACACCCACAGCCCCTGCTGCTATACATACTGGACCAATTACTAGAGCTCGTGCACGCCAACTAAATTATCAGGTACTTTCGTTTCTTGGTAATGATTCTAATGTTCATGAGAATATGATGCTGCCTAAATTGGATACATTTGTTTAGCTTACAAATGAAGGGCCTATCTTGGAGAAGGATGAACATTGGAGCAAGAACAAGCATGGAGATGATGGCATGCGCAAGGGGAACAAGAACGGAGTTACAAGTGATGATTTCAGGACTTTGAAGCCACCATAGTGTGTGCATGAAGCCTTGGACGAAATATACAAGATGCCACTTCATAAATTTCGTCCCGAGGCTATTTTAGGTGCCGCGTCACCTTATTATTGGGCCAGGCCCATGTAATTTCGAAATACATAAGTATAGGCTATTTTTAGAGTCCGTATGTGTGGGGAAACAAGAGATAGGGTTGATTTCGGACCCCTCCACCAAGGGCCACGAAATTCCCCCCTCTTCCTCCATATATACAGCCCTTAGGGCATCGTTTAGACTTTGGGATTTGTTTAGTTAAAAGTTAGCCATTGCAACTTCGTGTACTTCGTTTGTGTCCAACGACCAGACCAAGACCGCTTCCGGATCCCCACCTTTATCAATACTTCATATATATTCGCAATATTCAGATTGCTTTTATCATATTCTTGCTCGTTCTTCGATTGCTTGCAGGAATAGACCTTCGTGGTCAGGTTGATCGTGCTCCGGCGTGGTCAATAACCTCAGGAGATTGGTTTAGCGATTGCTAAGGCGCAACGTCGTGCACGTTTGTAGTCGGATCGTCAAAGTCGTCTCCACCAAATCGATAGTTATCATCTCATCGAAAGATCGGGACACCCTCGCCTCTATCACTCATCATCCTCCTGGGTACCAGCAACAGCAGTAGCAGGAGCCACAGAAGTATCAACAGCAGCACCAACAGTTTGGCCAAACGCAAGAGGAACACGGCTCGCTCGGCGAAGGTCTATTTCGCGACGTGGAGGTAGTCGTTATTGTTGTTGTTGGAGAGGTGCGTTAGGTGCAGCGGGTGGTGGTGGTGGAAGACGCGCGAGCAATTCATTAAATCTGTTATCGAGCTTTGTTTCAAACGTCTTCTCAAGGCCAGTGATCTTCTCCATGGCCTCTTCAAAATTGTTCAGCACATCTTGCACCTGTTCAGTCATCATTTGCTGAAACTTATCATGAAGCTCCTTGTTCGATAAATTCTCCCAGTCAATCTCGTCGACTTGTGATCCTGGCATGGTTAGCAGCAATAGAAACACACAAGAATATGATCCTACAGACTACGAACAAGTGGTGGTGGTGGGTGTCACAAATCCGTCAAGCAAAACTCAAATTCTTACCAGTTCTTACCCAGCAACAGGCGGTGATCGGCAACCGTTGTAGTCACAACTCTCAAAGCTTGGATAGAGCGATTACCAGGGAGAGTCAAACGCACGACGTAGATGTATGTGGAGCTGGGAAGGCTTATACTTTGGTAGCAAAAAGGGTCAGCAATAATCAATTCAGAGATGCAAAGTTGAATAAACGCTCAACGACGGTACTGTGCTGGTCCTAGGCTAGACTGTGCTAGAGACGCGAGCCTAGAACACCAACAAAATCACGGCGCGGCACGTAAACAAGGGAAAAGCACACTCTGAATTTTTTTTTCGCTCTTTTTTTTTGCGCTCCTTTTTTTGCGAAAAATCACTATAATGGCGAGTATCTCAAAACTCTTCCTAGCTCAAACTGACAGGATGGGCACGAAATTTTTCGACCAATTTTTTTTTTCGACTGCCCGGACCCAAAAACTGGAAACGGGTCAAAAAAACTTCCTATAATGGCACCTGTCTCAAAACACTCAGAAACACCTAAAAATAGGATAGCCAGAAATTTTTTCGAAAAATGCGTTTTCGAAAAATTTTGGGCCTAAACGGAGCGTGGCTACCCGACAAGGAAACATGAATCGGAATCTAGATGGATCTCGAAAACAAACCTAATATGCAAGGAACTCGGATTGGTGGTGGATATATGGTGGTGGTATATGGCAGCGGTGGTGGTAGCGGTGGTAGTATATGGATATGGATCGGTGGTGGTATATGGGCACAGATTGGTGGTGGTATATGGATACGAATTCGGAGCGGTGGTGGTAGATGGCAGGGCGATGATGATGGTGCGGCGGCGGCGTGACAATTTATGACCAGAACTCGAAACTCTAAAAGACTAGTCTCTAAGACCAGCAACTAGACCGACGACGCAACCGCAAATTCAACAAAGCAAAACCCTAAAAAGATTATGCAAAGGCTCAGCTTGGTTCGGATATGATGAACTAACCCTAATTTTTTTTTGTGTGGCTTTTTCGTGGACTGTAGGTATGAAGAACAGACTCGATCTAAACTACGAAAAACTGTAAAATCTCACCGAGCAACCTGGAAATCTGATACCACTTGATAGAGGCAAAGGTGTCCCGTCTTTCGATGAGATGATGGATATCGCTTTGGTGGAAGTCGACTTTGACGATCCGACTACGAACGTGCGAGGACGTCGCGCCTTAGCAATCGCTAAACCAACTCCGAGAGGTTATTGACCACGCCGGAGCACGATCAACCTGACCACGAGGGTCTGTTTCCTGTGAGCAAACGAAGAACAAGCAAGAAACTGAGATTGCAATCTGGATATTGTGAATATAAGATGAAAGCTTTATTGATCAAGGTGGGGTTCTGTGACGCCTTTGTCTGGTCGTTGAACACAAACGAAGTACGCGAAGTTGCAGCTATGGCGAACTTTTAATCTAAACAAAACCCGAAGTCTAAACGATGCCCTAAGGGCTGTATATATGGAGGAAGAGGGGGGAATTTCGTGGCCCTTGGTGGAGGGGTCCGAAATCAACCCTATCTCTTGTTTCCCCACACATACGGACTCTAAAAATAGCCTATACTTATGTATTTCGAAATTACATGGGCCTGGCCCAATAATAAGGTGTCGCAGCACCTAAAATAGCCTCGGGACGAAATTTATGAAGTGGCATCTTGTATATTTCGTCCAAGGCTTCATGCACCCATTATGGTGGCTTCAAAGTCCTGAAATCATCACTTGTAACTCCGTTCTTGTTTCCCTTGCGCATGCCATCATCTCCATGCTTGTTCTTGCTCCAATGTTCATCCTTCTCCAAGCTAGGCCCTTCATTTGTAAGCAAAACAAATGTATCCAATTTAGGCAGCATCATATTCTCATGAACATTAGAATCATTACCAAGAAACGAAAGTACCTGGTAATTTAGTTGGCGTGCACTAGCTCTAGTAATTGGTCCAGTATGTATAGCAGCAGGGGCTGTGGGTGTAACAATTGTATTGATGTCCTCATCATCCTCCCCTTCTTGAAATGAAGTCGTCCTCGACGGAAGTTCATCTTCCTCACCCAAATAAGGCTTCAAATCTGCAATGTTAAAAGTGGGACTAACCCCAAAATCTGCAGGCAGCTCAAGTTTATATGCATTATCATTTATTTTCTCTAACACCTTAAAGGGACCATCAGCACGTGGCATTAACTTTGATTTGCGCAAATCAGGAAATCTATCCTTACGCAAATGTAACCAAACAAGATCTCCAGGTGCAAACACAACATGTTTTCTACCCTTATCTCCAGCAAGTTTATATTTATCATTCATGCGCTCAATGTTTTCCTTAGTTAACTCATGCATTTTTAAAATCAATTCAGCACGTTGTTTAGCATCAAAATTAACCTTCTCCGAAGATGGAAGAGGCAACAAATCAATAGGTGCACGAGGTAGGAAACCATACACAACTTCAAAAGGGCACATCTTAGTAGTAGAATGCAATGAACGATTATAAGCAAATTCAATATGAGGCAAGCATTCCTCCCACATTTTCTTATTATTCTTCAAAACAGCCCTAAGCATAGTAGACAACGTTCTATTGACTACTTTAGTTTGTCCATCAGTTTGGGGGTGACAAGTAGTACTAAAAAGAAGTTTAGTCCCCAACTTAGCCCATAAACATCTCCAAAAGTGGCTAAGAAATTTAGTATCACGATCTGAAACAATAGTATTTGGCACACCATGCAAGCGAATAATTTCACGAAAGAACAAATCAGCAACATTAACAGCATCATCGCTTTTATGACATGGTATAAAGTGTGCCATTTTCGAGAATCTATCCACGACAACAAATATGCTATCCCTCCCCTTCTTTGTTCGAGGTAAACCTAAAACAAAGTCCATAGATATATCCTCCCAAGGAACACTAGGTACAGGCAAAGGCATATATAAACCATGAGGATTGAGTCGTGACTTAGCTTTTTGACATGTAGTGCATCGAGCAATAAAACGCTCAACATCCCGTCTCATCTTTGGCCAAAAGAAATGTGTAGCAAGTACGTCCTCCTGCAACAACAAAAGACGAACGGAGCTAGCTGGAATGCATAGCTTGTTAGCACGAAACACAAATCCATCGTTAACGACGAACTTGTTCCACATTCTTCCTTCTTTACAATTCTGCATTACATCTTTAAAATCAGCATCATGCACATATTGATCTTTGATGGTCTCCAAACCAAATATTTTGAAGTCAAGTTGTGAAAGCATAGTATAGCGGCGAGACAATGCATCAGCAATAACATTTTCTTTTCCCTTCTTGTGTTTAATGACATAAGGAAAAGTCTCAATGAATTCAACCCATTTAGCATGTCTACGATTCAGTTTAGCTTGACTTCTAATATGTTTCAAAGATTCATGATCAGAATGTATAACAAATTCTTTGGGCCATAAATAATGTTGCCATGTTTCTAAAGTCCGAACAAGAGCATATAATTCTTTATCATAAGTAGAATAATTCAGACTAGGTGATAGAGGCAAAGGTGTCCCGTCTTTCGATGAGATGGTGGATTTCGCTTTGGTGGAAGTCGACTTTGACGATCCGACTACGAACGTGCGAGGACGTCGCGCCTTAGCAATCGCTAAACCAACTCCGAGAGGTTATTGATCACGCCGGAGCACGATCAACCTGACCACGAGGGTCTGTTTCCTGCGAGCAAACGAAGAACAAGCAAGAAACTAAGATTGCAATCTGGATATTGCGAATATAAGATGAAAGCTTTATTGATCAAGGTGGGGTTCTGTGACGCCTTTGTCTGGTCGTTGAACACAAACGAAGTACGCGAAGTTGCAGCTATGGCGAACTTTTAATCTAAACAAAACCCCAAGTCTAAACGATGCCCTAAGGGCTGTATATATGGAGGAAGAGGGGGGAATTTCGTGGCCCTTGGTGGAGGGGTCCGAAATCAACCCTATCTCTTGTTTCCCCACACATACGGACTCTAAAAATAGCCTATACTTATGTTTTCGAAATTACATGGGCCTGGCCCAATAATAAGGTGTCGCAGCACCTAAAATAGCCTCGGGACGAAATTTATGAAGTGGCATCTTGTATATTTCGTCCAAGGCTTCATGCACCCATTATGGTGGCTTCAAAGTCCTGAAATCATCACTTGTAACTCCGTTCTTGTTTCCCTTGCGCATGCCATCATCTCCATGCTTGTTCTTGCTCCAATGTTCATCCTTCTCCAAGCTAGGCCCTTCATTTGTAAGCAAAACAAATGTATCCAATTTAGGCAGCATCATATTCTCATGAACATTAGAATCATTACCAAGAAACGAAAGTACCTGGTAATTTAGTTGGCGTGCACGAGCTTTAGTAATTGGTCCAGTATGTATAGCAGCAGGGGCTGTGGGTGTAACAATTGTATTGATGTCCTCATCATATATAAGTAGATCCATCTAGTAGCTTTTTCCTTGGGATTTGTTTAGTTAAAAGTTAGCCATTGCAACTTCGTGTACTTCGTTTGTGTCCAACGACCAGACCAAGACCGCTTCCGGATCCCCACCATTATCAATACTTCATATTTATTTGCAGTATTCAGATTGCTTTATCATATTCTTGCTCGTTCTTCGATTGCTTGCAAGAATAGACCTTCGTGGTCAGGCTGACCGTGCTTCCAGCATCGTCAGTAACCTCAGGAGATTGGTCGGATCGTCAAAGTCGTCTCCACCAAATCGATAGTTATCATCTCATCGAAAGATCGGGACCCTTGCCTCTATCAATATTGCCCATTGTCAATTGCATGATCACATACTCATCTTGAGCATCCATTGCCATACTCATGCTATTGATAAACCGTCTCACTATGACATCATTTTGCACCGTGGTTGCATTCATCATATTCTTGCTTTTGCTACCATGAATGTTGTGCATACGTTTCCATATCTTTTGGATAAGCTTCATGCACCTTGTCATGATCAATCTTGTTGCACGGACTCATTCTTACATGATGGACACTTTGTGTGCTCTAACCATTGTATTTCCGAGTGTCGTTTGTGTTTGCTATTTTTGCATGTATACCACTCCGGCGACACCTTGGAGTACTTGGATTGCGCAACGTCTTCCACTACGTCCAACTACAAGTCCGTCCACGACTACCGTTTCCATGGTGATGAGGATCACGATCCGAGGTCGGATCTTTCCCAAGGGGGGGGGGGGGGAGATGATGCGGAGCATCCCATGTTCATCCCCATGTACACTCTGACTACCCTCCAAGTCCCAAGGATACATAAGTTGGGACCTCGACTATTCACCATTGGACGCAAGGTGAACTCGCTCCTCTTCGAACCATCACTTTCCATATGTGAGACATGGCTACTACCTCAAACATGTGTGCTATGCATGACCAGGAACCAAGAGGAAACCCATGAACAAGGAGGCGAGGACACCAAGCGCGAGGAACGAGAAGAAGAGCTGCGGAAGAAGCTCCAGCCACCGGACGACCGGTCGGGACCGGACGTCCGACGCCTGAAGACCCACCGGACGTCCGGCCCGGACCGGACGACCGGCGCGACCGCACCCGAACCAACATCAGCGGAAGTCTGAAGCTACCGGACGTCCGGCACCCCCATCACAAAACGGATCCAGCGGACGTCCGGAGGAGACCGGACGACCGGACGCTCATGAGACACCCGACGACCGGTCCTTAGCGGACGTCCGGTACCTGGCTGTGTCCAGTTTCAGGCCGAGGCCCATGTACCCCTTCACTTCACCCCCATTTGCACTTAGACTATAAATAGACCCCCCTATTCCTTCTAGCTAGGGTTAGCGTTGGTTTAGCTCATACTTAGAGATAGAGCTTCGCTCATCCACATTGGATCTACTCCTCGTGAGAGACTGCGGCCTCTTCGGAGAAGATCCCTTTGGATTCAAGACCTCCTCTTGGAGAAGAACATCAAGACCTCCTCACGGAGAAGACCGGCTACCTTTGTATCGTCCGTTGTTGATAGAGGCAAAGGTGTCCCGTCTTTCGATGAGATGGTGGATTTCGCTTTGGTGGAAGTCGACTTTGACGATCCGACTACGAACGTGCGAGGACGTCGCGCCTTAGCAATCGCTAAACCAACTCCGAGAGGTTATTGACCCCGCCGGAGCACGATCAACCTGACCACGAGGGTCTGTTTCCTGCGAGCAAACGAAGAACAAGCAAGAAACTGAGATTGCAATCTGAATATTGCGAATATAAGATGAAAGCTTTATTGATCAAGGTGGGGTTCTGTGACGCCTTTGTCTGGTCGTTGAACACAAACGAAGTACGCGAAGTTGCAGCTATGGCGAACTTTTAATCTAAACAAAACCCAAAGTCGAAACGATGCCCTAAGGGCTGTATATATGGAGGAAGAGGGGGGGAATTCCGTGGCCCTTGGTGGAGGGGTCCGAAATCAACCCTATCTCTTGTTTCCCCACACATACGGACTCTAAAAATAGCCTATACTTATGTATTTCGAAATTACATGGGCCTGGCCCAATAATAAGGTGACGCAGCACCTAAAATAGCCTCGGGACGAAATTTATGAAGTGGCATCTTGTATATTTCGTCCAAGGCTTCATGCACCCATTATGGTGGCTTCAAAGTCCTGAAATCATCACTTGTAACTCCGTTCTTGTTTCCCTTGCGCATGCCATCATCTCCATGCTTGTTCTTGCTCCAATGTTCATCCTTCTCCAAGCTAGGCCCTTCATTTGTAAGCAAAACAAATGTATCCAATTTAGGCAGCATCATATTCTCATGAACATTAGAATCATTACCAAGAAACGAAAGTACCTGGTAATTTAGTTGGGGTGCACGAGCTCTAGTAATTGGTCCAGTATGTATAGCAGCAGGGGCTGTGGGTGTAACAATTGTATTGATGTCCTCATCATCCTCCCCTTCTTGAAATGAAGTCGTCCTCGACGGAAGTTCATCTTCCTCACCCAAATAAGGCTTCAAATCTGCAATGTTAAAAGTGGGACTAACCCCAAAATCTGCAGGCAGCTCAAGTTTATATGCATTATCATTTATTTTCTCTAACACCTTAAAGGGACCATCAGCACGTGGCATTAACTTTGATTTGCGCAAATCAGGAAATCTATCCTTACGCAAATGTAACCAAACAAGATCTCCAGGTGCAAACACAACATGTTTTCTACCCTTATCTCCAGCAAGTTTATATTTAGCATTCATGCGCTCAATGTTTTCCTTAGTTAACTCATGCATTTTTAAAATCAATTCAGCACGTTGTTTAGCATCAAAATTAACCTTCTCCGAATATGGAAGAGGCAACAAATCAATAGGTGCACGAGGTAGGAAACCATACACAACTTCAAAAGGGCACATCTTAGTAGTAGAATGCAATGAACGATTATAAGCAAATTCAATATGAGGCAAGCATTCCTCCCACATTTTCTTATTATTCTTCAAAACAGCCCTAAGCATAGTAGACAACGTTCTATTGACTACTTCAGTTTGTCCATCAGTTTGGGGGTGACAAGTAGTACTAAAAAGCAGTTTAGTCCCCAACTTAGCCCATAAACATCTCCAAAAGTGGCTAAGAAATTTAGTATCACGATCTGAAACAATAGTATTTGGCACACCATGCAAGCGAATAATTTCACGAAAGAACAAATCAGCAACATTAACAGCATCATCGCTTTTATGACATGGTATAAAGTGTGCCATTTTCGAGAATCTATCCACGACAACAAATATGCTATCCCTCCCCTTCTTTGTTCGAGGTAAACCTAAAACAAAGTCCATAGATATATCCTCCCAAGGAACACTAGGTACAGGCAAAGGCATATATAAACCATGAGGATTGAGGCGTGACTTAGCTTTTTGACATGTAGTGCAGCGAACAATAAAACGCTCAACATCCCGTCTCATCTTTGGCCAAAAGAAATGTGTAGCAAGTACGTCCTCCGTCTTCTTCACGCCAAAGTGTCCCATTAATCCTCCTCCATGCGCCTCCTGCAACAACAAAAGACGAACGGAGCTAGCTGGAATGCATAGCTTGTTAGCACGAAACACAAATCCATCGTTAACAACAAACTTGTTCCACATTCTTCCTTCTTTACAATTATGCATTACATCTTTAAAATCAGCATCATGCACATATTGATCTTTGATGGTCTCCAAACCAAATATTTTGAAGTCAAGTTGTGAAAGCATAGTATAGCGACGAGACAATGCATCAGCAATAACATTTTCTTTTCCCTTCTTGTGTTTAATGACATAAGGGAAAGTCTCAATGAATTCAACCCATTTAGCATGTCTACGATTCAGTTTAGCTTGACTTTTAATATGTTTCAAAGATTCATGATCGGAATGTATAACAAATTCTTTGGGCCATAAATAATGTTGCCATGTTTCTAAAGTCCGAACAAGAGCATATAATTATTTATCATAAGTAGAATAATTCAGACTAGGCCCACTCAATTTTTCAGAAAAGTATGCAACAGGTTTGCCATCTTGTAATAACACACCTCCTAATCCAATTCCACTAGCATCACATTCAAGCTCAAAAGTCTTATTAAAATCAGGAAGTTGGAGTAAAGGAGCATGTGTCAACTTATCTTTCAATACAGTGAAGGCTTCTTCCTGTGCGGTACCCCAAAGAAAAGGCACATCTTTCTTTGTAAGCTCATTGAGAGGTGCTGCAATGGTGCTGAAATCTCTCACAAAACGCCTATAGAATCCAGCGAGGCCAAGAAAACTCCTCACTTGTGTGACCGTTTTGGGCTGCGGCCAACTCTCAATAGCTTCAATCTTGGCTTTATCAACTTCAATTCCCTGTGGAGTAACAACATAGCCAAGAAAAGATACTCGGTCGGTGCAAAAGGTGCACTTCCCAAGGTTACCAAACAAACGTGCATCACGTAGAGCAATAAAAACAGCACGTAAATGTTCCAAATGTTCCTCCAAAGATCTGCTATAAATCAATATGTCATCAAAGTAAACTACCACAAATCGTCCAATGAAAGCACGTAAAACTTCGTTCATTAATCTCATGAAAGTACTAGGTGCATTAGTTAACCCAAAAGGCATGACTAACCACTCATATAATCCAAACTTAGTTTTAAATGCTGTTTTCCATTCATCTCCCAATTTCATACGAATTTGATGGTAGCCACTACGCAAATCAACTTTGGAGAATATTGTATAGCCACTCAATTCATCAAGCATATCATCTAGCCTAGGAATAGGATGACGATAACGAATAGTAATATTATTAATGCCTCTACAATCAACACACATACGTGATGTACCATCCTTTTTCGGCACTAGAATAATAGGAACAGCACAAGGACTAAGGGATTCGCGTATATAACCTTTGTCGAGAAGCTCTTGTACTTGACGCATAATCTCCTTCGTCTCCTCTGGATTGGTACGGTATGGTGCACGGTTTGGCAGTGAAGCACCGGGAATTAAGTCAATCTGATGCTCAATCCCTCGAATAGGCGGTAATCCCGGTGGCACGTCTTGTGGAAAAATGTCAGCGAACTCCTGCAAAATGTTAGTGACAGCAGGAGGCAAAGAGGAAGGCACGTCCTCGAATGAAAATAATGCCTCTTTGCACACAAAAGCATAGCAAACAGATTTGCTGAAATTTAGCTCATCAATATCAGATTTGGTGGCAAATAAATGATGAGGATATGACTACCTTGGATATGACCAAAAATATTGCATATATGCATATTTGTCAGGTGATTTCTAGTGCAAACTATTCAATAATCTATTTATGTTATCCAGAACAAAAATACTTCACACACTTTTGTGTTTTGTCTAATTGCAGGTGTATGGGACATTTGTACAATCCACATATGAAGATAAGGAAGAAAGAGATGTTTATTTGCTGTCCAAAAAGTTCTCTCACGTCACTTTTGGCCCAAGAGAAGATAGAGTCCAAGTCTCTCACGTTCTGGATTCAGATTCGGACTGCACAGACATACCTGACTCAAAACGCACACAAGTTTTTCATACGGACTCCGAATTGGGTGATTCTTTTTTTGTTGGAAACTAGATTTCGTGCACTTTCCAACCCAATTGGAATCACTTTCAAATTCGTCCGGAGCGTTGAGTTGTGGACGAAACAATCTGATGCTGCAGTAGAATCCGAGTCAAACTACAAGTCCAAAGGTGTTACATCACCTCCACTTGGGCCCATTGGCCTTGTACGACCTAGATTTAGTTTTAGGCTGCCTTGGGACGTCCTCCCACCTCCTTGGCCGCCACCCCTTGCTCCTATATAAGTAGATCCATCTAGTAGCTTTTCCTTGGGATTTGTTTAGTTAAAAGTTAGCCATTGCAACTTCGTGTACTTCGTTTGTGTCCAACGACCAGACCAAGACCGCTTACGGATCCCCACCTTTATCAATACTTCATATATACTCGCAATATTCAGATTGCTTTTATCATATTCTTGCTTGTTCTTCGATTGCTTGCAGGAATAGACCTTCGTGGTCAGGTTGATTGTGCTCCAGCGTGGTCAATAACCTTTCGGAGTAGGTTTAGCGATTGCTAAGGCGCAACGTCGTGCACGTTTGTAGTCGGATCGCCAAAGTCATCTTCACCAAATCGATAGTTATCATCTCATCGAAAGATCGGGACACCCCCGCCTCTATCATCTAGTAATTGGTCCAGTATGTATAGCAGCAGGGGCTGTGGGTGTAACAATTGTATTGATGTCCTCATCATCCTCCCCTTCTTGAAATGAAGTCGTCCTCGACGGAAGTTCATCTTCCTCACCCAAATAAGGCTTCAAATCTGCAATGTTAAAAGTGGGACTAACCCCAAAATCTGCAGGCAGCTCAAGTTTATATGCATTATCATTTATTTTCTCTAACACCTTAAAGGGACCATCAGCACGTGGCATTAACTTTGATTTGCGCAAATCAGGAAATCTATCCTTACGCAAATGTAACCAAACAAGATCTCCAGGTGCAAACACAACATGTTTTCTACCCTTATCTCCAGCAAGTTTATATTTAGCATTCATGCGCTCAATGTTTTCCTTAGTTAACTCATGCATTTTTAAAATCAATTCAGCACGTTATTTAGCATCAAAATTAACCTTCTCCGAAGATGGAAGAGGCAACAAATCAATAGGTGCACGAGGTAGGAAACCATACACAACTTCAAAAGGGCACATCTTAGTAGTAGAATGCAATGAACGATTATAAGCAAATTCAATATGAGGCAAGCATTCCTCCCACATTTTCTTATTATTCTTCAAAACAACCCTAAGCATAGTAGACAACGTTCTATTGACTACTTCAGTTTGTCCATCAGTTTGGGGGTGACAAGTAGTACTAAAAAGCAGTTTAGTCCCCAACTTAGCCCATAAACATCTCCAAAAGTGGCTAAGAAATTTAGTATCACGATCTGAAACAATAGTATTTGGCACACCATGCAAGCGAATAATTTCACGAAAGAACAAATCAGCAACATTAACAGCATCATCGCTTTTATGACATGGTATAAAGTGTGCCATTTTCGAGAATCTATCCACGACAACAAATATGCTATCCCTCCCCTTCTTTGTTCGAGGTAAACCTAAAACAAAGTCCATAGATATATCCTCCCAAGGAACACTAGGTACAGGCAAAGGCATATATAAACCATGAGGATTGAGTCGTGACTTAGCTTTTTGAGATGTAGTGCATCGAGCAATAAAACGCTCAACATCCTGTCTCATCTTTGGCCAAAAGAAATGTGTAGCAAGTACGTCCTCCGTCTTCTTCACGCCAAAGTGTCCCATTAATCCTCCTCCATGCGCCTCCTGCAACAACAAAAGACGAACGGAGCTAGCTGGAATGCATAGCTTGTTAGCACGAAACACAAATCCATCGTTAACGACAAACTTGTTCCACATTCTTCCTTCTTTACAATTCTGCATTACATCTTTAAAATCAGCATCATGCACATATTGATCTTTGATGGTCTCCAAACCAAATATTTTGAAGTCAAGTTGTGAAAGCATAGTATAGCGACGAGACAATGCATCAGCAATAACATTTTCTTTTCCCTTCTTGTGTTTAATGACATAAGGGAAAGTCTCAATGAATTCAACCCATTTAGCATGTCTACGATTCAGTTTAGCTTGACTTTTAAGATGTTTCAAAGATTCATGATCAGAATGTATAACAAATTCTTTGGGCCATAAATAATGTTGCCATGTTTCTAAAGTCCGAACAAGAGCATATAATTCTTTATCATAAGTAGAATAATTCAGACTAGGCCCACTCAATTTTTCAGAAAAGTATGCAACAGGTTTGCCATCTTGTAATAACACACCTCCTAATCCAATTCCACTAGCATCACATTCAAGCTCAAAAGTCTTATTAAAATCAGGAAGTTGGAGTAAAGGAGCATGTGTCAACTTATCTTTCAATACCGTGAAGGCTTCTTCTTGTGCGGTACCCCAAAGAAAAGGCACATCTTTCTTTGTAAGCTCATTGAGAGGTGCAGCAATGGTGCTGAAATCTCTCACAAAACGCCTATAGAATCCAGCGAGGCCAAGAAAACTCCTCACTTGTGTGACCGTTTTGGGCTGCGGCCAACTCTCAATAGCTTCAATCTTGGCTTTATCAACTTCAATTCCCTGTGGAGTAACAACATAGCCAAGAAAAGATACTCGGTCCGTGCAAAAGGTGCACTTCCCAAGGTTACCAAACAAACGTGCATCACGTAGAGCAATAAAAACAGCACGTAAATGTTCCAAATGTTCCTCCAAAGATCTGCTATAAATCAATATGTCATCAAAGTAAACTACCACAAATCGTCCAATGAAAGCACGTAAAACTTCGTTCATTAATCTCATGAAAGTACTAGGTGCATTAGTTAACCCAAAAGGCATGACTAACCACTCATATAATCCAAACTTAGTTTTAAATGCTGTTTTCCATTCATCTCCCAATTTCATACGAATTTGATGGTAGCCACTACGCAAATCAACTTTGGAGAATATTGTAGAGCCACTCAATTCATCAAGCATATCATCTAGCCTAGGAATAGGATGACGATAACGAATAGTAATATTATTAATGCCTCTACAATCAACACACATACGTGATGTACCATCCTTTTTCGGCACTAGAATAATAGGAACAGCACAAGGACTAAGGAATTCGCGTATATAACCTTTGTCGAGAAGCTCTTGTACTTGACGCTTAATCTCCTTCGTCTCCTCTGGATTGGTACGGTATGGTGCATGGTTTGGCAGTGAAGCACCGGGAATTAAGTCAATCTGATGCTCAATCCCTCGAATAGGCGGTAATCCCGGTGGCACGTCTTGTGGAAAAACGTCACTGAACTCCTGCAAAATGTTAGTGACAGCAGGAGGCAAAGAAGAAGGCACGTCCTCGAATGAAAATAATGCCTCTTTGCACACAAAAGCATAGCAAACAGATTTGCTGAAATCTAGCTCATCAATATCAGATTTGGTGGCAAATAAACATGCACTTTTCAGTTTAATTTCAGAAGCAACACTAGATGGTTTATTATTAGGCTTCATTTGTTGCTCAAATTCTTTTGCCACAATCTGATTTTCACTCTTATTCTTCTCCTGTTGTGCTTTATTAGCTCTATTAATATCATCTTTCAAAATGGAATCAGGAGTCATAGGAAGCAAAGTAATATTTTTATCCTTATGAACAAGAGCATAGTGATTGTTTCTACCATGGTGTACAGAATTTTTATCAAATTGCCATGGTCTACCAAGTAATAAGGAACATGCTTGCATAGGTACCACATCACAATCAACATAATCAGCATATGTAGAGATACTAAAATGCACACGAACAGTACGTGTTACCTTAACCTTGCCGCTGTTGTTGAACCATTGGATGTAGTAAGGATGTGGATGTGGTCTTGTGGTGAGAGAAAGCTTCTCCACCATCTCCATGCTAGCCAAGTTGTTGCAGCTCCCTCCGTCTATGATGACGCGCACAGAACGTTCCTTTACAACTCCCTTGGTATGGAACAAATTGTGCCTCTGATTTTGCTCAGCTTGTGTGACCTGCACACTCAAAACACGTTGAGCAACTAAACATTCATACCTGTCAACGTCTTCAGGAGCCATGTATTGCGTCTCATGATCAGAATCATCTCCACCATATATCCACCACCAATCCGAGTTCCTTGCTTATTAGGTTTGCTCTGATACCACTTGATAGAGGCAAAGGTGTCCCGTCTTTCGATGAGATGGTGGATTTCGCTTTGGTTGAAGTCGACTTTGACGATCCGACTACGAACGTGCGAGGACGTCGCGCCTTAGCAATCGCTAAACCAACTCCGAGAGGTTATTGACCACGCCGGAGCACGATCAACCTGACCACGAGGGTCTGTTTCCTGCGAGCAAACGAAGAACAAGCAAGAAACTGAGATTGCAATCTGAATATTGCGAATATAAGATGAAAGCTTTATTGATCAAGGTGGGGTTCTGTGACGCCTTTGTCTGGTCGTTGAACACAAACGAAGGACGCGAAGTTGCAGCTATGGCGAACTTTTAATCTAAACAAAACCCAAAGTCGAAACGATGCCCTAAGGGCTGTATATATGGAGGAAGAGGGGGGGAATTTCGTGGCCCTTGGTGGAGGGGTCCGAAATCAACCATATCTCTTGTTTCCCCACACATACGGACTCTAAAAATAGCCTATACTTATGTATTTCGAAATTACATGGGCCTGGCCCAATAATAAGGTGACGAAGCACCTAAAATAGCCTCGGGACGAAATTTATGAAGTGGCATCTTGTATATTTCGTCCAAGGCTTCATGCACCCATTATGGTGGCTTCAAAGTCCTGAAATCATCACTTGTAACTCCGTTCTTGTTTCCCTTGCGCATGCCATCATCTCCATGCTTGTTCTTGCTCCAATGTTCATCCTTCTCCAAGCTAGGCCCTTCATTTGTAAGCAAAACAAATGTATCCAATTTAGGCAGCATCATATTCTCATGAACATTAGAATCATTACCAAGAAACGAAAGTACCTGGTAATTTAGTTGGCGTGCACGAGCTCTAGTAATTGGTCCAGTATGTATAGCAGCAGGGGCTGTGGGTGTAACAATTGTATTGATGTCCTCATCAGTTGTTGACTTTGGATCTTGTATCTCACCTTTGTGTTCATCGATCTAGCGCATGTGTGATATATTCTTGTTGGTTGAGTGATTCTCTCATGTTTCCTCTTGTGTTTTCCCTCGTTTTTCCCTCGTGTTCTTCACGTTCTTGGATGGGGTCCGCTTATTTCGTGAAAGATCGGGCCGTTAGGGTTCTACCCTACATCACACTAGCCCCACACTTGAGAGCATGCCACACATCCTATGTGAGGTTGAGCGCCATTTGAGTGACTCCACCAACCATATGAGTGAGAGCATCCGAGAGGGAGTGAGTGAGCCACAACACTTACTGAGTGAGGTAGTTGACACGGCATGTGAGGCCACTTTGATTTCTAACGACTTAACCTCTACTCCTAGTGTGTTTTCTTATTTGGTGCTAGGTCTCCTACATGACGACATGCCTACCCTCGGCGAGTCCATACCTCCAATGGAGATGACAATGGCCATGGTGGACGATGATGCACCCCCCACATGGTTCCATCAAGATGAACATGACCACGACTTGGTCTTCGACACCTCACCTACAACACATGAGCGATGCTCCAAAGGTAACATAGGTGATAGTGCTTCTCTTGTCCCACTAGTGGACTATTTCAAGAATGATTGCTTGCATGATGTTGACACACATATATCCATGCTTCAGGCTAGTGCGACATCTTCATGTCATGACTTACCTATTTATGATAAATATGATGATGAGCATGTTGAGTTGCCTAGTTGTGATGCTATGCTTCATAGGATATCATGTGAAAATTCTTTTGGTCACATCATGTTTGACAATCCATTAAACTTGTCATATGCTATGAGTGAGATATCCCATATTGCATCTTTTCAATCTCAACATAGTAACTATGCATGCCCCATTAAAATCAATCTCATTTGCACTTATGGCATAGATGACGATATGATGGTCATTGGCTTTTGTTTTTCATGTGATGATATTGCCATGCTTCCTTTACACAATTTGCGCAACTCATCTACTATGCCATGCCATGATCACATTGCTCCAAATATGCATTGTTTTGAATGTTGTCAATCTTCTCCGTGTGATGTTTCCATTAATGCTCATGAGGAGACCCCCATAGCTTCCTCATACATATTAGGAGATTTTGATGCATTCCATACATTGCATGATTATCATAATTTCTTGCACCATATGCATTCCATGAATAACAATGCTCTACATATTTCTTGTGATGCATTACACAATTTGAGTCTCCATTATGCTATACATAACAACAAACCTATCATGATGGATGACATGTTTCTAAATCACGCATCCCATTTATTTGAGCATTGGCTATTTTGTGCTAACCAACACTTGCACGTGCGCATCATGATGGATGATGTGTACATCTACCATGCACACACAATTTTTCCTTTGTCTTTGTTTTGTGTAGGTACTCACGTATACTCGTCAACCTCTCAATCCCAAGAGTTGACGAAACGAGCTCTTGAGAGCAACGATGACTTGGGATCCCGTGAACTATCCTTCCCACCGCTCTCTTCGCGCCCCGACTACACGCATCTCCCTCACTTGGCTCTCGCACGGCTATGGGTTATATACCGCTCTCTTGCTCGTTTTACCGTGTTCACTTTGCATGTTATGCTTTCTTCTATGCCTTTGCCATGCAATTGTGACCCTTGCTTGCATCTACCCATGATTCACAATTATGTTACTCCTATGTGTATTTGCATGCTTGGTGGAGATCCTTGTTGCTATTGCCATGTTTATCATGTGCCTCATGCTATTGATGCTATGATGAGGACATCAATACCATTGTTACACCCACAGCCCCTACTGTTACATATATTGGATCAATTACTAGAGCTCGCGCACGCTAATTAAATTACCAGGTACTTTCGTTTCTTGGTAATGATTCTAATGTTCATGAGATTATGATGCTGCCTAAATTGGATACATTTGTTTTGCTTACAAATGAAGGGCCTAGCTTGGAGAAGGATGAACATTGGAGCAAGAACACACATGGAGTTGATGGCATGCGCAAGGGGATCAAGAATGGAGTTACAAGTGATGATTTCAGGACTTTAAAGCCGCCATAAGGAGTGCATGAAGCCTTGGAAGAAATATACAAGATGCCACTTCATAATATTCGTCCATAGGCTATTCTAGGTGCTGCGTCACCTTATTAATGGGCCAGGCCCATGTAATTTCAAAATACTTAAGTATAGGCTATTTTTAGAGTCCGTATGTGTGGGGAAACAAGAGTTAGGGTTGGTTTCGGACCCCACCCTCAAGGGCCACGAAATTCCCCCCTCTTCCTCCATATATACAGCCCTTAGGGCGTCGTTTAGACTTTGGGTTTTGTTTAGATTAAAAGTTCGCCATAGCTGCAACTTCACGTACTTCGTTTGTGTCCAACGACCAGACCAAGACGTCACAGAACCCCACCTTGATCAATAAAGATTTCATCTTATATTCGCAATATCCAGATTGCAATCTCAGTTCTTGCTTGTTCTTCGTTTGCTCGCAGGAAACAGACCCTCGTGGTCAGGTTGATCGTGCTCCGGCGTGGTCAATAACCCTCGGAAGTTGGTCTAGCGATTGCTAAGGCGCGACGTCTCGCACGTTCGTAGTCGGATCGTCAAAGTCGACTCCCACAGAAAACAATAGCCACCATCTCATCGAAACATCGGGACACCTTAGCCTCTATCAAGTGGTATCAGATTTCCAGGTTGCTCGGTGAGATTTTACAGAATTTCGTAGATTAGATCGAGTCTGTTCTTCATACCCGAAAAAGCCACAAATTTTTTTTAGGGTTAGTTCATCATATCCGAACCAATCTGAGCCTTTGCATAATCTTTTTAGGGTTTTTAGTTTGTTGAATTTGCGGTTGCATCGTCGTGTCAAGTTGCTGGTCTTAGAGTCTAGTCTTTTAGAGTTTCGAGTTCTGGTCATAAGTTGTCACGCCGCCGCCGCACCATCATCATCGCCCATCTACCACTTTTGCTTATCTGCCACCGCTCTGAATCCATATCCATATACCACCACCAATCCGTATCCATATACCACCACCAATCTGTATCCATATACCACCACCGCTACCATATACCACCACCGCTGCCATATACCACAACCATATATCCACCACCAATCCGAGTTCTTCTCATATTAGGTTTGTTCTTGAGATCAATCTAAATGTCGTGTTTCCTTGCCTGCGTAGGTCTCGGAAAAAAAAAGTCTGGAGACCCCCGGGCAGTTTTTAGGCCAAAATTTTCACGGGCAAATTTTTTTCCCTATCCTATTTTTAGGCTTTTCTGAGTCTTTTGAGCCACGTGCCATCATAGTGATTTTTTGTCGCACTTTTTCGTCGTCGCTGCCCTGATTTCCGAAAAAAGTGAAAAAGAGAATATGATGTCCTTTTTCATCGTCGCTGCCCTTTTTCGTCGTCGCTGCCCTTTTTCGTCGTCGTCGTGCCCATCCTATCAGTTTGACGAGGGAAGAGTTTTGGGACACTCGCCATTATAGTGATTTTTCGCAAAAAAAAGAGGAGCGCAAAAAAAAAGGAGCGCAAAAAAAAGAGCAAAAAAAAATAGTTCCAGAGTGTGCTTTTCCCTTATTTACGTGCAGCGCCGTGATTTTGTTAGTGTTCTAGGCTCACGTCTCTAGCACGGTCTAGCCTAGGACCAGCATAGTACCGTCGTTGAGCGTTTATTCAACTTTGCATCTCTGAATTGATTATTGCTGATCCTTTTTGCTACCATACTATTAGCCTTCCCAGCTCCACATACATCTACGTCGTGCGTTTGACTCTCCCTGGCAATCGCTCTATCCAAGCTTTTGAGAGTTTTGACTATAACGGTTGCCGATCACCGCCTGCTGCTGGGTAAGAACTGGTAAGAATTTGAGATTTGCTTGACGGATTTGTGACACCCGCCACCACCACCACTTGTTAGTAGTCTGTAGGATCATATTCTTGTGTGTTTCTATTGCTGCTAACCATGCCAGGATCACAATCCGACGAGACTGACTGGGAGAACTTGACGAACAAGGAGCTTCATGATACGTTTCAGCAAATGATGAGTGTACAGGTGCAAGATGTGATAAACAGATTTGAAGAGGCCATGGAGAAGATAGATGGCATGGAGAAGACGTTTGAAAGAAAGCTCGATAACAAGTTTGCAGAATTGCTTTCGCGTTTTCCACCACCACCACTGACTGCTCCTGCCGCACCTCTGCAACAACAGCAACAACACCGACTACCTCCACGTCGGGAAACAGCCCTCCGCCGAGCGAGCCGTGTCCCTCTTCAGTCGGGCCAAACTGCTGGTGCTGCTGTTGATACTTCTGTGGCTCCTACTGCTGATGTGGAGGAGGATGATTATGTGGGAGATTATGAGGATGAGGTTGATCAAAATCAGAACTACGTGCCACCACTAGCACAGCAACCACCAGGTCGTCCACATGCAAATAATGACAATGGTAGGGCTCACCCTCGGGTACGAGATCATGACCATCTCTCTAAACTAAAATTGAATATTCCACCATTTAAGGGTAGATATGTTCCTGATATATATCTTACTTGGGAGTTAGAAACTGAACAACGATTTACATGTTTACAATATCCCGAGGAGAGACGTGTTCCTGCTGCTGTTTGTGCATTCACTAGTTTTGCATGTGTTTGGTGGTCTGAGCATTGTAGATTATATCCTATTCCGGCTACTTGGGCTGCTTTGAAAACTGCTATGCGTACTCGTTGGGTTCCACCATATTATCAACGTGAATTACTTCAAAAATTGCAGCGCTTAAGACAGGGAAAAAATTCTGTAGAAGAATATTATCAGGAATTACAAACTGGCATGATTAGATGTGGTATTGTTGAGGAGAATGAAGCTATGCTTGCACGTTTTATGGGTGGATTAAATAGAGATATCCAGACGATTCTAGAGTATAAGGAGTATACTAATATCACTCGTTTATTCCATCTTGCTTGTAAAGCTGAACGTGAAGTGCAGGATCGACAGGCATTGGCGCGGACTAACTTTTCTGCAGGTCGACCTTCATCATGGACACCACGTGCATCATCTACTTCCACACGTTCTGCTACACCGGCGCCTCCGTCGGCTGCCACCTCCAACCGTGATACAATAAAGTAGGCACAATCACCACTATCTGCCAAGAGCACACCTTCTGGGCCTGCAAAGAGCTCTTCTTCATCCATGGCATCAACAGGGCAAACACATGATATTATTTGTCGACGTTGCAAGGGTGGAGGTCATTATGCGAGAGAATGCCTGATGAGGACATGACTACCTTGGATATGATCAAAAATATTGCATATATGCATATTTGTCAGGTGATTTCTAGTGCAAACTATTCAATAATCTATTTGTGTTATCCAGAACAAAAATACTTCACACACTTTTGTGTTTTGTCTAATTGCAGGTGTATGGGACATTTGTACAATCCACATATGAAGATAAGGAAGAAAGAGATGTTTATTTGCTGTCCAAAAAGTTCTCTCACGTCACTTTTGGCCCAAGAGAAGATAGAGTCCAAGTCTCTCACGTTCTGGATTTAGATTCGGACTGCACAGACATACCTGACTCAAAACGCACACAAGTTTTTCATACGGACTCCGAATTGGGTGATTCGTTTTTTGTTGGAAACTAGATTTCGTGCACTTTCCAACCCAATTGGAATCACCTTCAAATTCGTCCGGAGCGTTGAGTTGTGGACGAAACAATCTGATGCTGCAGCAGAATCCGAGTCAAACTACAAGTCCAAAGGTGTTACATCACCTCCACTTGGGCCCATTGGCCTTGTACGACCTAGATTTAGTTTTGGGCTGCCTTGGGACGTCCTCCCACCTCCTTGGCCGCCACCCCTTGCTCCTATATAAGTAGATCCATCTAGTAGCTTTTCCTTGGGATTTGTTTAGTTAAAAGTTAGCCATTGCAACTTCATGTACTTCGTTTGTGTCCAACGACCAGACCAAGACCGCTTACGGATCCCCACCTTTATCAATACTTCATATATACTCGCAATATTCAGATTGCTTTTATCATATTCTTGCTTGTTCTTCGATTGCTTGCAGGAATAGACCTTCGTGGTCAGGTTGATTGTGCTCCAGCGTGGTCAATAACCTCTCGGAGTTGGTTTAGCGATTGCTAAGGCGCAACGTCGTGCACGTTTGAAGTCGGATCGTCAAAGTCATCTTCACCAAATCGATAGTTATCATCTCATCGAAAGATCGGGACACCCCGCCTCTATCAAGTGGTATCAGTTTTCAGGTTGCTCGGTGAGATTTTACAGTTTTTCATAGTTTAGATCGCATCTGTCATTCATACCTACAGTCCATGAAAAAGCCATAAAAAAGTTAGATCTGTTCATCATTTATCCAAGCCAGTCCGAGCCTTTGCAATTTTCTATTCATTGCTTGCATAGTTGAATTATCGGTTGCATCGTCGTGTTAGTTGCTGGTCTTAGTGTCTAGTTCCTTTAGAGTTTCGAGTTCTGTTCACATTAGTCACGCCGCCGCTGCATCATTATCCCTTCCGCTGTCCACCATTCCATCCATTAATTTCCACCACGTGCTATGCACTGTTCATTGTCATAATCATAGTTGAGGTCATTCACATCTTCGCCTGATCCAATCTGCATCTTATCTAGTTTGTCTTGGAAAGAGGGAGAAAAAAAAGATAGAGGAAAAAAAGAGAGGAAAAAAAAAGAAAAAGAGAGAAGAAAAAGAAAAAAAAAAGCGTGAGAAAAAAAAAAGAGAAGAAAAAAAATCGGATCTATCTAGAATCAATCTCGTACCTGAATTCGGATTGGAATCTGTTTTGCGCACTGTTCAGTAAAACAGGTGTATCTTTCTCATACGAAGTCCGTTTTGGCTCCGTGAGTACTCAAATTGAAGCTAGCGACGAGCCGCATCTAAATAGTTGCAGAAGCTTGTTCAATATTTGACACCTCAAAATCGGCTTCTAAATAGGTCTTTTTGCCCTCTGAAGTTCGTGAACACAGCTTGTTCCAATTTTTTAGGCCAGTTTTAGAATTCTTTGACTCCTCATATCAACTCGGAATTGAGTGATTCTTTTTGCATTGGAAAGCTTGAGTTAGTAGCATTCTTTGAAAGAATTTATCAGAAAATTGTCTCAAACTTTTCAAGAGGAAAGTTGGAGAGAGAGTTGTTGTATATCCTGCTTGGCAGTTGTTTTTCATCATTATCTTCACTGCCGTTGTGATCTTCACTTATATCTTACTGTCAAGAGCTACTTAGTATCCTTCATTGATGATAGTTGTGCTACGCCGTGACCTCATTAGTGTTCTAGGCTCGCGTCTCTAGTCCGGTCTAGCCTAGGACCAGCACAGTACCGTCGTTGAGCGTTTATTCAACATTGAATCTTTGAATTGATTATTGCTAATCTTTTGCTACCATATATAGCCAACCGAGCTCCACATATTTCTACACCATGTATACGTACGCTCCCCTGGCAATCGCTTTACTCAATATTCGGAGTTACTTGACACCGCTGGTTGCCGATCACCGCCTGCTGCATGGTAAGAACTTGTAAGACATTGATATTTGCTTTACTGTGAGCGTTCTACCACCACATCCTAGTAGTTATAGGAACATTATTTTTGGGTTTTGTTTCTTGTTCTACTAATCATGACAGGATCCAGAGTCAATTCATGGGCTTTGTCGATCGCGGGAGACGTGCCACCACCTTTGCAAATACCACAACCGTCACGAGAGGTGCACAAACATCCAAATGCACATGATCAGGTTAATGTATCTATACCACCATTTAATGGCCGTTTTAAACCTGCTTTATATATTGAATGGGAGTTCCACATAAAAAATATATTTGCTTCCCATAATTTCAATGAACATAAAAAGGTTAAGATTGCGGTTGGTTCTTTCACTGGATATGCTTTGGTTTGGTGGAGTGAATATTGTCGGTTACACCCTGATTATATACCTACTACTTGGGATGATTTGAAACTTGCCATGCGACATACTTTCGTCCCTGCTTATTATACTCGTGACATGATTAAGAAGTTGCAACACTTAAAACAAGGTAGTGAAACTGTAACAAAATATTATGATGATTTACAAACTACCTTGTTGCATTCCTCTTTAGAAGAAAGTGAAGATGATTTTATGGATAGATTTTAGGGAGGATTAATCCGTGATATTCAAGAGATATTAATTCATGAAGAGTGTTATCCTATGGACCATTTGTTTCATCTTGCTTGCAAAGCTGAACAGGAAATAAAACGACGTGTTGGCCACGAGGAGAACAAGCGCACGGTGCACATTCCAAGAGTTGATATGATTGTTCCTTCAACTACTAGGCATACTATGACAACCACATCCGTTGTTGTTAGGACTACATCACCTCCACCATGTGACACATCGCCCTCGAGAGTGGCTACATCATCTGAGTTGATCATAAGAGGTAATGACAAAGGTACTGATCTTCCATCTCTACATGAGAATGATGAATGCCTTGTCAATTTGAATGCACCATCTGATGAGCTACCCACTACTTTGATCACACCACCTATTTTAGAGGACTGCGTTGATAATTTGACTTTGCCATGTGATCAAACAACTGAAATACCAACAATTTTGAGTGCACCCATTGAATTAACTATTGATGCAAAAGAACCAATGTTTAATCATTTTGATATGACCTCTAATCTTGGTGATGATTCTGTGTTGAATGACTTATTGCATGTTTGCTTATTTAAGCATGTTGTAGCATGTAAATTTGATGCAAGTAAGGTTTATTCACCAATGTTGGGATGGTTTAATGATGAACATTGTCAATCTTTTGAAATGAATAAGAGCTTCACTTATATGTGCAAACTGAGTTGCAATATTTTCATGCCTTTTACTTCTTGTGCTTATTTTTTGGCTTTAGATTTTATGAACTATGCAAGTTACTCATCTATTCATGTGTCATATATGCAAAAATCAAGGGAAGTAAAAATGGATGACATATACATATACAACATGTACACCTTGTCTCTTTTGTTAGCCACATTTCAGATTAAGCAACGCCGAGGACGGCTTTATTTTGAAGAAGGGGAGGATGATGAGGACATGACTACCTTGGATATGATCAAAAATATTGCATATATGCATATTTGTCAGGTGATTTCTAGTGCAAACTATTCAATAATCTATTTGTGTTATCCAGAACAAAAATACTTCACACACTTTTGTGTTTTGTCTAATTGCAGGTGTATGGGACATTTGTACAATCCACATATGAAGATAAGGAAGAAAGAGATGTTTATTTGCTGTCCAAAAAGTTCTCTCACGTCACTTTTGGCCCAAGAGAAGATAGAGTCCAAGTCTCTCACGTTCTGGATTCAGATTCGGACTGCACAGACATACCTGACTCAAAACGCACACAAGTTTTTCATACGGACTCCGAATTGGGTGATTCGTTTTTTGTTGGAAACTAGATTTCGTGCACTTTCCAACCCAATTGGAATCACCTTCAAATTCGTCCGGAGCGTTGAGTTGTGGACGAAACAATCTGATGCTGCAGCAGAATCCGAGTCAAACTACAAGTCCAAAGGTGTTACATCACCTCCACTTGGGCCCATTGGCCTTGTACGACCTAGATTTAGTTTTAGGCTGCCTTGGGACGTCCTCCCACCTCCTTGGCCGCCACCCCTTGCTCCTATATAAGTAGATCCATCTAGTAGCTTTTCCTTGGGATTTGTTTAGTTAAAAGTTAGCCATTGCAACTTCGTTTACTTCGTTTGTGTCCAACGACCAGACCAAGACCGCTTACGGATCCCCACCTTTATCAATACTTCATATATACTCGCAATATTCAGATTGCTTTTATCATATTCTTGCTTGTTCTTCGATTGCTTGTAGGAATAGACCTTCGTGGTCAGGTTGATTGTGCTCCAGCGTGGTCAATAACCTCTCGGAGTTGGTTTAGCGATTGCTAAGGCGCAACGTCGTGCACGTTTGTAGTCGGATCGTCAAAGTCATCTTCACCAAATCGATAGTTATCATCTCATCGAAAGATCGGGACACCCCGCCTCTATCAATGCCCATCTAAGCGTGTGATGATTGTTACTGAGGATGGTGGGTATGAGTCCGCTAGTGACTATGATGAGGAGACTTTGGCTCTTATTACACGTGACGAACACGGTGGAGACGATTCTGATCATGAGACGCAATACATGGCTCCTGACGATGCTGACAGGTACGAATGTTTAGTTGCTCAACGTGTTTTGAGTGTGCAGGTTACACAAGCTGAGCAAAATCAGAGGCATAATTTGTTCCATACAAAGGGAGTTGTGAAGGAACATTCTGTTCGTGTGATCATAGATGGAGGGAGCTGCAATAACTTGGCTAGCATGGAGATGGTGGAGAAGCTATCTCTCACCACAAGACCACATCCACATCCTTACTACATCCAATGGTTCAACAACAACGGCAAGGTTAAGGTAACACGTACTGTTCGTGTGCATTTATTATCTCTACATATGCTGATTATGTTGATTGTGATGTGGTACCTATGCAAGCATGTTCCTTATTACTTGGTAGACCATGGCAATTTGATAAAAATTCTGTACACCATGGTAGAAACAATCAATATACTCTTGTTCATAACGATAAAAATATTACTTTGCTTCCTATGACTCCTGATTCCATTTTAAAAGATGATATTAATAGAGCTAATAAAGCAAAACAGGAGACAAATAAGAGTGAAAATCAGATTGTGGCAAAAGAATTTGAGCACCAAATGAAGTCTAATAATAAACCATCTACTGTTGTTTCTGAAATTAAATTTAAAAGTGCATGTTTACTTGCCAGGAAATCTGATATTGATGAGCTAGATTTCAGCAAATCTGTTTGCTATGCTTTTGTGTGCAAAGAGGCATTATTTTCATTCGAGGACGTGCCTTCCTCTTTGCCCCCTGCTGTCACTAACATTTTGCAGGAGTTCACTGACGTCTTTCCACAAGACGTGCCACCGGGATTACCACCTATTCGAGGGATTGAGCATCAAATTGACTTAATTCCCGGTGCTTCGCTACCCAACCGTGCACCATACCGTACCAATCTAGAGGAGACGAAGGAGATTATGCGTCAAGTACAAGAACTGCTCGACAAAGGTTATATACGCGAATCCCTTAGTCCTTGTGCTGTTCCTATCATTTTAGTGCCGAAAAAGGATGGTATGTCGCGTATGTGCGTTGACTGTAGAAGCATAAATAATATTACTATTCGTTATCGTCATCCTATTCCTAGGCTAGATGATATGCTTGATGAATTGAGTGGCTCTACAATATTCTCCAAAGTTGATTTGCGTAGTGGATACCATCAAATTCATATGAAATTGGGAGATGAATGGAAAACAGCATTTAAAACTAAGTTTGGATTATATGAGTGGTTAGTCATGCCTTTTGGATTAACTAATGCACCTAGTACTTTCATGAGATTAATGAACGAAGTTTTACGTGCTTTCATTGGACGATTTGTGGTAGTTTACTTTGATGACATATTGATTTATAGCAGATCTTTGGAGGAACATTTGGAACATTTACGTGCTGTTTTTATTGCTCTACGTGATGCACGTTTGTTTGGTAACCTTGGGAAGTGCACCTTTTGCACCGACCGAGTATCTTTTCTTGGCTATGTTGTTACTCCATAGGGAATTGAAGTTGATAAAGCCAAGATTGAAGCTATTGAGAGTTGGCCGCAGCCCAAAACGGTCACACAAGTGAGGAGTTTCCTTGGCCTCGCTGGTTTCTATAGGCGTTTTGTGAGAGATTTCAGCACCATTGCTGCACCTCTCAACGAGCTTAGAAAGAAGGATGTGCCTTTTGTTTGGGGTATCGCACAGGAAGAAGCCTTCACGGTATTGAAAGATAAGTTGAAACATGCTCCTTTACTCCAACTTCCTAATTTCAATAAGACTTTTGAGCTTGAATGTGATGCTAGTGGAATTGGATTAGGAGGTGTGTTATTACAAGATGGAAAACCTGTTGTATACTTTTCTGAAAAATTGAGTGGGCCTAGTCTGAACTATTCTACTCATGATAAAGAATTATATGCTCTTGTTCGGACCTTAGAAACATGGCAACATTATTTATGGCCCAAGGAATTTGTTATACATTCTGATCATGAATCTTTGAAACACATTAAAAGTCAAGCAAAACTGAACCGTAGACATGCTAAATGGGTTGAATTCATTGAGACTTTCCTTATGTCATTAAACACAAGAAGGGTAAAGAAAATGTTATTGCTGATGCCTTGTCTCGTCGTTATACTATGCTTTCACAACTTGACTTTAAAATATTTGGTTTGGAGACCATCAAAGATCAATATGTTCATAATGCTGAATTTAAAGATGTATTGCAGAATTGTAAGGAAGGGAGAACTTGGAACAAGTTCGTTCTTAACGATGGATTTGTGTTTCGTGCTAACAAGCTATGCATTCCAGCTAGCTCCGTTCGTCTTTTGTTGTTGCAGGAGGCGCATGGAGGAGGATTAATGGGACACTTTGGCGTCAAGAAGACGGAGGATATACTTGCTACACATTTCTTTTGGCCAAAGATGAGACGGGATGTTGAGCGTTTTGTTGCTCGCTGCACTGCATGTCAAAGAGCTAAGTCACGACTCAATCCTCATGGTTTATATATGCCTTTGCCTGTACCTAGTGTTCCTTGGGAGGATATATCTATGGACTTTGTTTTAGGTTTACCTCGAACAAAGAAAGGGAGGGATAGCATATTTGTTGTCGTGGATAGGTTCTCGAAAATGGCACACTTTATACCATGTCATAAAAGCGATGATGCTGTTAATGTTGCTGATTTGTTCTTTCGTGAAATTATTCGCTTACATGGTGTGCCAAATACTATTGTTTTAGATCGTGATACTAAATTTCTTAGCCACTTTTGGAGATGTTTATGGGCTAAGTTGGGGACTAAGCTGCTTTTTAGTACTACTTGTCACCCCCAAACTGATGGACAAACTGAAGTAGTCAATAGAACATTGTCTACTATGCTTAGGGCTGTTTTGAAGAATAACAAGAAAATGTGGGAAGAATGCTTGCCTCATATTGAATTTGCTTATAATCGTTCATTGCATTCTACTACTAAGATGTGCCCTTTTGAAATTGTGTATGGTTTCCTACCTCGTGCACGTATTGATTTGTTGCCTCTTCCATTGATAGAGGCAAAGGTGTCCCGTCTTTCGATGAGATGATGGATATTGCTTTGGTGGCAGTCGACTTTGACGATCCGACTACGAACGTGCGAGGACGTCGCGCCTTAGCAATCGCTAAACCAACTCCGAGAGGTTATTGACCACGCCGGAGCACGATCAACCTGACCACGAGGGTCTATTTCCTGCGAGCAAACAAAGAACAAGCAAGAAACTGAGATTGCAATCTGGATATTGCGAATATAAGATGAAAGCTTTATTGATCAAGGTGGGGTTCTGTGACGCCTTTGTCTGGTCGTTGAACACAAACGAAGTCCGCGAAGTTGCAGCTATGGCGAACTTCTAATCTAAACAAAATCCAAAGTCTAAACGGTGCCCTAAGGGCTGTATATATGGAGGAAGAGAGGGGAATTTCGTGGCCCTTGGTCGAGGGGTCCGAAATCAACCCTATCTCTTGTTTCCCCACACATACGGACTCTAAAAATAGCCTATACTTATGTATTTCGAAATTACATGGGCCTGGCCCAATAAAAAGGTGATGCAGCACCTATAATAGCCTCGGGACGAAATTTATGAAGTGGCATCTTGTATATTTCGTCCAAGGCTTCATGCACCCATTACGGTGGCTTCAATGTCCTGAAATCATCACTTGTAACTCCGTTCTTGTTCCCCTTGCGCATGGCATCATCTCCATGCTTGTTCTTGCTCCAATGTTCATCCTTCTCCAAGCTAGGCCCTTCATTTGTAAGCAAAACAAATGTATCCAATTTAGGCAGCATCATATTCTCATGAACATTAGAATCATTACCAAGAAACGAAAGTACCTGATAATTTAATTGGCGTGCGCGAGCTCTAGTAATTGGTCCCGTATATGTAGCAGTAGGGGCTGTGGGTGTAACAATGGTATTGATGTCCTCATCATCCATCTTCAGAGAAGGTTAATTTTGATGCTAAAGAACGTTCTGAATTGATTTTAAAAATGCATGAGTTAACTAAGGAAAACATTGAGCGTATGAATGCTAAATATAAACTTGCTGGAGATAAGGGTAGAAAACATGTTGGGTTTGCGCCTGGAGATCTTGTTTCGTTACATTTGCGTAAAGATAGATTTCCTAATCTACGCAAATCAAAGCTAATACCACGTGCTGATGGTCCTTTTAAGGTGTTAGAGAAAATAAATGATAATGCGTATAAACTTGAGCTACCTGTAGATTTTGGGGTTAGTCCCACTTTTAACATTGCAGATTTGAAGCCTTATTTGGGTGAGGAAGATGCGCTTCCGTCGAGGACGACTTCATTTCAAGAAGGGGAGGATGATGAGGACAGCAATACCATTGTTACACCCACAGCCCCTACTGTTACATATACTGGACCAATTACTAGAGCTCGCGCACGCCAATTAAATTACCAGGTACTTTCGTTTGTTGGTAATGATTCTAATGTTCATGAGATTATGATGCTGCCTAAATTGGATACATTTGTTTTGCTTACAAATGAAGGGCCTAGCTTGGAGAAGGATGAACATTGGAGCAAGAAAACACATGGAGTTGATGGCATGCGCAAGGGATCAAGTACGGAGTTACAAGTGATGATTTCAGGACTTTAAAGCCGCCATAAGGAGCGCATGAAGCCTTGGACGAAATATACAAGATGCCACTTCATAATATTCATCCATAGGCTATGCTAGGTGCTGCGTCACCTTATTAATGGGCCAGGCCCATGTAATTTCGAAATACTTAAGTATAGGCTATTTTTAGAGTCCATATGTGTGGGGAAACAAGAGTTAGGGTTGGTTTCGGACCCCACCCTCAAGGGCCACGAAATTCCCCCCCTCTTCCTCCATATATACAGCCCTTAGGGCGTCGTTTAGACTTTGGGTTTTGTTTAGATTAAAAGTTCGCCATAGCTGCAACTTCGCGTACTTCGTTTGTGTCCAACGACCAGACCAAGACGTCACAGAACCCCACCTTGATCAATAAAGCTTTCATCTTATATTCGCAATATCCAGATTGCAATCTCAGTTCTTGCTTGTTCTTCGTTTGCTCGCAGGAAACAGACCCTCGTGATCAGGTTGATCGTGCTCCGGCGTGGTCAATAACCCTCGGAAGTTGGTTTAGCGATTGCTAAGGCGCGACGTCTCGCACGTTCGTAGTCGGATCGTCAAAGTCGACTCCCACAGAAAATGATAGCCACCATCTCATCGAAACATCGGGACACCTTAGCCTCTATCATGCTATTTTTCTCATATCCTCCTTTCATGCTTGTGCTATGTCATGTGAATTATTCATGCACACTATTTGCACCCATGACATGTTTGCCATGATTCCTCCTAGTACGTTGCATCTTCGCACTACTAGCTTGCTTGATTTGACCTCTATGATTGCTTGCTTTGTTGCATCACCCATGTTCCATTACTCGCTTTCTTAGGTTCATGACATATACGCTCATGCCTCTCACATGATATATCTTGTTCATTGTCACTTGCCTCCAATTGTTGCATCTATGCTTATTGATCGTGGATACTTGGACACTTTACTTGTGATGCATGCTTGCTTGATTGAGCCTATTCTATTTGGTTGTCCTCGCATCATCATATGCCTCCATACTATGAAATGCTCCCTTGTACTTTGTTATGATGAGCATGATGCATCCACTTGTTGGGTATTTTACCACAGGAATGATAGGTTTTGCATCTCCGCTAACCTCATTTATTTTTCTGAGTGTTTGTCATGTTCTTTCATGTTGAAGGATTCACAAGGCAATACCGTCATGAGACAATTTAGCCATGTGAAGGCATACATGATGTGCAACACCAACATTTGCGAGAATCTCCTAAAGGTGAACTCCTTCCCTTTCAGCCATCCTCAAATATGCATATTGGATGGGTTAATCTTTCATTGTTGTTTCCTTCTTCTTGTCTACATGTTACATCTATTGGATGGAGGACCGACATTGGAGATGGAACCCATGAACCTTCACGTTGAGGAGCGCTCGGACTTAGTGGACTCACCATCGGACCACCACTTCTACCACAACATTGAGCTATGGTACAACACCACCCATAACAAATTTGCATCTTATGCATTGATTGACTCACATTATGATTGCCTTGTTGCACCTATTTCCATGTCATCCATGATATATGAGCTTGTGCATTTCCTTAGCAAATTTGTTGTGATCTTTCTTGATGGCATATTCATACATCATGATCTTATTTCCTACCATCAATTGCATGATCATATCACATTGAGCATCCATTACCATATTCATGCTATTGATAAGCCGTCTCACTATGACATCATTTTGCACCGTGGTTGCATTGATCATATTCACAATACATTTGTGTGCACAATGAATGATTTTCCTCCCATGAATGCTTTACATGTCATTTTACATCATCTTGATAAGCTTCATGCGCTTTGTCACGAACAATCTTGCCGCACGGACTTATGCTTCTTTGATGGACACTTTGTGTGCGCTAACCATTGTATTCCCGAGTGTCGCTTGTGTTTGCTCTTTTTGCATGTCTACCACTACGGAGACACCTTGGAGTACTTGGATTGCGACATGTCTTCAACTCCATCCAGCTTCAAGTCCGTCGACGACAACCGTTTCCATGGTGATGAGGATCACGATCCGAGGTCGGATCTCTCCCAAGGGGGGAGATGATGCGGAGCATCCTACGTTCATCTCCATGTACACCTTCATAGCACATCAAACCCCAAGTGGACCTACCGGACTTAAGGTGAACCCGCTCCTCTTCAAGATTTACATGAATATCTATGGGACTTGGTCGCTACCTCACCATGGAACATTGTGCATCATTAGGTACGAGGGCGACCGCCGCCAAGCAGCTAAGGAGTTTCCCGGAGGCCAAGGAGAAGGACCCCAAGGCCACAAGGAAGAAGAAGGAGTGCACGAAGATCAAATCTGCACCTCCCAGGTGACCCCGTGCGCACGGGCTACACAGAGAGCTGGCGCAAGAGCACCCCGTGCGCACGGGCCTGTACCGTGCCCACGGGACCCCCGTGCACACGGGCCCAGCTTACCCCGTGCGCACGGGCCCTACAGGATGGACGGCTGTGATGGCTGTTTGGGCCTCCTCTTCATCCACCTCGTTCCTCACCTCCAGCCACCTATATATTCCGTACCTAGACCACTTTTTAGGGTTAGCAAAGGATATGTTAGACATATGAGAGCTGTCCTCCATGGATCCACTCCACTAGGAGATCAAGACCTCCTCTTGGAGTGACCAACCTCAAGACCTCCTATGGGAGAAGATCCCTAGTGGATAGATCCCCATCATAGGATCACCAAGACCTCATTCCTCGTAGGATTGGGATGTACTAGCACCTTGTATCTTTCCTTTCTTGTGTTTGAATCATTGTATCCCTCTTTGTGTGATTGGATCTAGCATATGTGTGATTGGATCTAGTCAATTGAGTGTTTTTCCTTTTGTGTTCATCTTGTTCTTGGGGATTCCCCCTCCAATTCGTGAAAGATCTCCAGTTGGGGTTCCACCCTATATCAATATGGGCCTCCTACAACAAGATAGCAACTGATAGAGGCAAAGGTGTCCCGTCTTTCGATGAGATGGTGGCTATCATTTTGGAGGAAATCGACTTTGACGATCCAACTACGAACGTGCGAGGACGTCACGCCTTAGCAATCGCTAAACCAACTCCGAGAGGTTATTGACCACGCCGGAGCATGATCAACCTGACCACGAAGGTCTGTTTCCTGCAGGCAAACGAAGAACAAGCAAGGAACTAAAATTGCAATCTGGATATTGTGAATATAAGAGGAAAGCTTTATTGATCAAGGTGGGGTTCTGTGACGCCTTGGTCAGGTCGTTGAACACAAACGAAGTACGCGAAGTTGCAACTATGGCGAACTTTTGATCTAAACAAAACTCAAAGTGTAAACAGTGCCCAAAGGGCTGTATATATGGAGGAAGAGGGGGGGGGGATTTCGTGGCCCTTGGGGAAGGGGTCCGAAACCAACCCTATCTCTTGTTTCCCCACTTATACTTATGTATTTCGAAATTACATGGGCCTGGATGATAGAGGCGAGGGTCTCGATCTTTCGATGAGATGATAACTATCAATTTGGTGGAGACAACTTTGACAATCCGACTACAAACGTGCACAACGTTGCGCCTTAGCAATCGCTAAACCAATCTCCTGAGGTTACTGACGATGCTGGAAGCACGGTCAGCCTGACCACGAAGGTCTATTCCTGCAAGCAATCGAAGAACGAGCAAGAATGTGATAAAGCAATCTGAATATTGCAAATATATATGAAGTATTGATAATGGTGGGGATCCGGAAGCGGTCTTGGTCTGGTCGTTGGACACAAACGAAGTACACGAAGTTGCAATGGCTAACTTTTAACTAAACAAATCCCAAAGTCTAAACGATGCCCTAAGGGCTGTATATATGGAGGAAGAGGGGGGAATTTCGTGGCCCTTGGTGGAGGGGTCCGAAATCAACCCTATCTCTTGTTTCCCCACACATACGGACTCTAAAAATAGCCTATACTTATGTATTTCGAAATTACATGGGCCTGGCCCAATAATAAGGTGACGCAGCACCTAAAATAGCCTCGGGACGAAATTTATGAAGTGGCATCTTGTATAATTCGTCCAAGGCTTCATGCACCCATTATGGTGGCTTCAAAGTCCTGAAATCATCACTTGTAACTCCGTTCTTGTTCCCCTTGCGCATGCCATCATCTCCATGCTTGTTCTTGCTCCAATGTTCATCCTTCTCCAAGCTAGGCCCTTCATTTGTAAGCAAAACAAATGTATCCAATTTAGGCAGCATCATATTCTCATGAACATTAGAATCATTACCAAGAAACGAAAGTACCTGGTAATTTAGTTGGCGTGCACGAGCTCTAGTAATTGGTCCAGTATGTATAGCAGCAGGGGCTGTGGGTGTAACAATTGTATTGATGTCCTCATCACTGCGTCACCTTATTATTGGGCCAGGCCCATGTAATTTCGAAATACATAAGTATAGGCTATTTTTAGAGTCCGTATGTGTGGGGAAACAAGAGATAGGGTTGATTTCGGACCCCTCCACCAAGGGCCACGAAATTCCCCCCTCTTCCTCCATATATACAGCCCTTAGGGCATCGTTTAGACTTTGGGTTTTGTTTAGATTAAAAGTTCGCCATAGCTGCAACTTCGCGTACTTCGTTTGTGTTCAACGACCAGACAAAGGCGTCACAGAACCCCACCTTGATCAATAAAGCTTTCATCTTATATTCGCAATATCCAGATTGCAATCTCAGTTTCTTGCTTGTTCTTCGTTTGCTCGCAGGAAACAGACCCTCGTGGTCAGGTTGATCGTGCTCCGGCGTGGTCAATAACCTCTCGGAGTTGGTTTAGCGATTGCTAAGGCGCGACGTCCTCGCACGTTCGTAGTCGGATCGTCAAAGTCGACTTCCACCAAAGCGAAATCCACTATCTCATCGAAAGACGGGACACCTTTGCCTCTATCAAGAAGCTTTCTCTCACCACAAGACCACATCCACATCCTTACTACATCCAATGGTTCAACAACAGCGGCAAGGTTAAGGTAACACGTACTGTTCGTGTGCATTTTAGTATCTCTACATATGCTGATTATGTTGATTGTGATGTGGTACCTATGCAAGCATGTTCCTTATTACTTGGTAGACCATGGCAATTTGATAAAAATTCTGTACACCATGGTAGAAACAATCACTATACTCTTGTTCATAAGGATAAAAATATTACTTTGCTTCCTATGACTCCTGATTCCATTTTGAAAGATGATATTAATAGAGCTAATAAAGCAAAACAGGAGACGAATAAGAGTGAAAATCAGATTGTGGCAAAAGAATTTGAGCAACAAATGAAGCCTAATAATAAACCATCTAGTGTTGCTTCTGAAATTAAATTGAAAAGTGCATGTTTATTTGCCACCAAATCTGATATTGATGAGCTAGATTTCAGCAAATCTGTTTGCTATGCTTTTGTGTGTAAAGAGGCATTATTTTCATTCGAGGACGTGCCTTCCTCTTTGCCTCCTGCTGTCGCTAACATTTTGCAGGAGTTCGCTGACGTCTTTCCACAAGACGTGCCACCGGGATTACCGCCTATTCGAGGGATTGAGCATCAGATTGACTTAATTCCCGGTGCTTCACTGCCAAACCGTGCACCATACCGTACCAATCCAGAGGAGACGAAGGAGATTATGCGTCAAGTACAAGAGCTTCTCGACAAAGGTTATATACGCGAATCCCTTAGTCCTTGTGCTGTTCCTATTATTCTAGTGCCGAAAAAGGATGGTACATCACGTATGTGTGTTGATTGTAGAGGCATTAATAATATTACTATTCGTTATCGTCATCCTATTCCTAGGCTAGATGATATGCTTGATGAATTGAGTGGCTCTACAATATTCTCCAAAGTTGATTTGCGTAGTGGATACCATCAAATTCATATGAAATTGGGAGATGAATGGAAAACAGCATTTAAAACTAAGTTTGGATTATATGAGTGGTTAGTCATGCCTTTTGGATTAACTAATGCACCTAGTACTTTCATGAGATTAATGAACGAAGTTTTACGTGCTTTCATTGGACGATTTGTGGTAGTTTACTTTGATGACATATTGATTTATAGCAGATCTTTGGAAGAACATTTGGAACATTTACGTGCTGTTTTTATTGCTCTACGTGATGCACGTTTGTTTGGTAACCTTGGGAAGTGCACCTTTTGCACCGACCGAGTATCTTTTCTTGGCTATGTTGTTACTCCACAGGGAATTGAAGTTGATAAAGCCAAGATTGAAGCTATTGAGAGTTGGCCGCAGCCCAAAACGGTCACACAAGTGAGGAGTTTTCTTGGCCTCGCTGGATTCTATAGGCGTTTTGTGAGAGATTTCAGCACCATTGCTGCACCTCTCAATGAGCTTACAAAGAAAGATGTGTCTTTTCTTTAGGGTACCGCTGATAGAGGCGGAGGTGTCCCGTCTTTCGATGAGATGGTGGATTTCGCTTTGGTGGAAGTCGACTTTGACGATCCGACTACGAACGTGCGAGGACGTCGCGCCTTAGCAATCGCTAAACCAACTCCGAGAGGTTATTGACCACGCCGGAGCACGATCAACCTGACCACGAGGGTCTGTTTCCTGCGAGCAAACGAAGAACAAGCAAGAAACTAAGATTGCAATCTGGATATTGCGAATATAAGATGAAAGCTTTATTGATCAAGGTGGGGTTCTGTGACGCCTTTGTCTGGTCGTTGAACACAAACGAAGTACGCGAAGTTGCAGCTATGGCGAACTTTTAATCTAAACAAAACCCAAAGTCTAAACGATGCCCTAAGGGCTGTATATATGGAGGAAGAGGGGGGAATTTCGTTGCCCTTGGTGGAGGGGTCCGAAATCAACCCTATCTCTTGTTTCCCCACACATACGGACTCTAAAAATAGCCTATACTTATGTATTTCGAAATTACATGGGCCTGGCCCAATAATAAGGTGACGCAGCACCTAAAATAGCCTCGGGACGAAATTTATGAAGTGGCATCTTGTATATTTCGTCCAAGGCTTCATGCACCCATTATGGTGGCTTCAAAGTCCTGAAATCATCACTTGTAACTCCGTTCTTGTTCCCCTTGCGCATGCCATCATCTCCATGCTTGTTCTTGCTCCAATGTTCATCCTTCTCCAAGCTAGGCCCTTCATTTGTAAGCAAAACAAATGTATCCAATTTAGGCAGCATCATATTCTCATGAACATTAGAATCATTACCAAGAAACGAAAGTACCTGATAATTTAGTTGGCGTGCACGAGCTCTAGTAATTGGTCCAGTATGTATAGCAGCAGGGGCTGTGGGTGTAACAATTGTATTGATGTCCTCATCACTGGCCCAATAATAAGGTGACGCAGCACCTAGAATAGCCTCTGGACGAAGTTTATGAAGTGGCATCTTGTATATTTCGTCCAAGGCTTCATGCACTCATTATGGTGGCTTCAATGTCCTGAAATCATCACTTGTAACTCCATTCTTGTTCCCCTTGCGCATGCCATCAACTCCATGCTTGTTCTTGCTCGAATGTTCATCACTCTTATCCATGCCAGGCCCTTCATTTGTAAGCAAAACAAATGTATCCAATTTAGGCAACATCATATTCTCATGAACATTAGAATCATTACCAAGAAACGAAAGTACCTGATAATTTAATTGGCGTGCGCGAGCTCTAGTAATTGGTCCAGTATAGGTAGTAGTAGGGGTTGTGGTTGTAATAATGGTATTGATATCCTCATCATCCTCCCCTTCTTGAAATGAAGTCGTCCTCGACGGAAGCTCATCTTCGTCCCCCAAATAAGGCTTCAAATCTGCAATGTTAAAAGTGGGACTAACCCCAAAATCTGCAGGCAGCTCAAGTTTATATGCATTATCATTTATTTTCTCTAACACCTTAAAAGGACCATCAGCACGTGTCATTAGCTTTGATTTGCGCAAATTAGGAAACCTATCCTTACGCAAATGTAACCAAACAAGATCTCCAGGTGCAAAGACAACTTGTTTTCTACCCTTATCTCTAGAAAGTTTATATTTAGCATTCATACGCTCAATGTTGTCCTTAGTTAACTCATGCATTTTTAAGATCAATTCAGCCCATTGTTTAGCATCAAAATTAACCTTCTCCAAAGATGGAAGAGGCAACAAATCAATGGGTGAACGAGGTAGGAAACCATACACAATTTCAAAAGGGCACATCTTAGTAGTAGAATGCAACGAACGATTATAAGCAAATTCAATATGAGGCAAGCATTCTTCCCACATTTTCTTATTATTCTTCAAAACAGCTCTAAGCATAGTAGACAATGTTCTATTGACTACTTCAGTTTGACCATCCGTTTGGGGGTGACAAGTAGTACTAAAAAGCAGTTTAGTCCCCAACTTAGCCCATAAACATCTCCAAATGTGGCTAAGAAATTTAGTATCACGATCTGAAACAATAGTATTTGGCACACCATGCAAGCGAATAATTTCACGAAAGAACAAATCAGCAACATTAACAACATCTTCGCTCTTATGACATGGAATAAAGTGTGCCATTTTCGAGAATCTATCCACGACAACAAATATGCTATCCCTCCCCTTCTTTGTTCGAGGTAAACCTAAAACAAAGTCCATAGATATATCTTCCCAAGGAACACTAGGCACAGGCAAAGGCATATATAACCCATGAGGATTGAGTCATGACTTAGCTTTTTGACATGTAGTGCAGCGAGCAACAAAACGCTCAACATCCCGTCTCATCTTTGGCCAAAAGAAATGTGTAGCAAGTACGTCCTCCGTCTTCTTCACGCCAAAGTGTCCCATTAATCCTCCTCCATGCACCTCCTGCAACAACAAAAGACGAACAGAGCTAGCAGGAATGCATAGCTTGTTAGCACGGAACACAAAGCCATCATTAATAACGAACTTGTTCCTTGTTCTTCCTTCTTTACAATTATGCATTACATCTTTGAAATCAGCATCATGCACATATAGATCTTTGATGGTCTCCAAACCAAAAATTTTGAAGTCAAGTTGTGAAAGCATAGTATAGCGACGAGACAAAGCATCAACAATAACATTTTCTTTACCCTTCTTGTGTTTAATGACATAAGGGAAAGTCTCAAGGAATTCAACCCATTTAGCATGTCAACAATTCAGTTTAGCTTGACTCTTAATAGGTTTCAAAAATTCATGATCAGAATGTATAACAAATTCTTTGGGCCATAAATAATGTTGCCATGTCTCTAAAGTCCGAACAAGAGCATATAATTCTTTATCATAAGTAGAATAGTTCAGACTAGGCCCACTCCATTTTCAGAAAAGTATGCAACAGGTTTGCCATCTTGTAATAACACACCTCCTAACCGAATTCCACTAGCATCACACTCAAGCTCAAAAGTCTTATTAAAGTCGAGAAGTTGGAGTAAAGGAGCATGTGTCACCTTATCTTTCAATACCGTGAAGGCTTCTTCCTCTGCCGTACCCCAAACAAAAGGCACATCCTTCGTTGTAAGCTCATTGAGAGGTGAAGCAATTGATAGAGGCGAGGGTCCCGATGTTTCGATGAGATGGTGTGATGAGGACATCAATACCATTGTTACACCCACAGCCCCTACTGCTACATATACGGGACCAATTACTAGAGCTCGCGCACGCCAATTAAATTATCAGGTACTTTTGTTTCTTGGTAATGATTCTAATGTTCATGAGAATATGATGCTGCCTAAATTGGATACATTTTTTTTGCTTACAAATGAAGGGCCTAACTTGGAGAAGGATGAACATTGGAGCAAGAACAAGCATGGAGATGATGGCATGCGCAAGGGGAACAAGAACGGAGTTACAAGTGATGATTTCAGGACTTTGAAGCCACCATAATGGGTGCATGAAGCCTTGGACGAAATATACAAGATGCCACTTCATAAATTTCGTCCCGAGGCTATTATAGGTGCTGCTTCACCTTTTTATTGGGCCAGGCCCATGTAATTTCGAAATACATAGGTATAGGCTATTTTTAGAGTCCGTATGTGTGGGGAAACAAGAGATAGGGTTGATTTCGGACCCCTCCACCAAGGGCCACGAAATTCCCCCTCTCTTCCTCCATATATACAGCCCTTAGGGCACCGTTTAGACTTTGGGTTTTGTTTAGATTAAAAGTTCGCCATAGCTGCAACTTCGCGTACTTCGTTTGTGTTCAACGACCAGACAAAGGCGTCACAGAACCCCACCTTGATCAATAAAGCTTTCATCTTATATTCGCAATATCCAGATTGCAATCTCAGTTTCTTGCTTGTTCTTCGTTTGCTCGCAGAAAACAGACCCTCGTGGTCAGGTTGATCGTGCTCCGGCGTGGTCAATAACCTCTCGGAGTTGGTTTAGCGATTGCTAAGGCATGACGTCCTCGCACGTTCGTAGTCGGATCGTCAAAGTCGACTGCCACCAAAGCGATATCCATCATCTCATCGAAAGACGGGACACCTTTGACTCTATCAAGTGGTATCAGATTTCCAGGTTGCTCGGTGAGATTTTACAGTTTTTCGTAGTTTAGATCGAGTCTGTTCTTCATACCTATAGTCCACGAAAAAGCCAAAAAAAAATTAGGGTTAGTTCATCCCATCCGAACCAATCTGAGCCTTGCATAATCTTTTCTGTATTTGCTTTGTTGAATTTGCGGTTGCATCATCGTGTCCAGTTGCTGGTCTTAGCATCTAGTCTTTTAGAGTTTCGAGTTCTGTTCACAGGTTGTCACGTCGCCGCTGGCATATATCACCACCGCATCATCATCGTCGTTGTTGCCATATACCACCACCACATATTCACCGCCAATCCGAATCCATATACGCCACCACATATCCGCCGCCATCACGCCAATCTGAGTTCACCTGCAACATATATCCGCCACCTGTCCGTGTCCCACCAGATTCATCTCCGCCACCACTCCGAGTTCCACCAGATTCATCTCCGCCACCAGTCCTAGTCCGAGTCTAGTAATTGTTGCATTGTTCTCGATTTCCAGATCACGCGATACTCCGAGTCGTGACAGAGAAGGACTCCCTGATAGAGGCGGGGTGTCCCGATCTTTCGATGAGATGGTAACTATCGATTTGGTGGAGACGACTTTGACGACCCGACTACAAACGTGCATGACGTTGCGCCTTAGCAATCGCTAAACCAATCTCCAGAGGTTATTGACCACGTCGGTGCACGATCAACCTGACCACGAAGGTCTATTCCTGCAAGCAATCGAAGAACGAGCAAGAATATGATAAAAGCAATCTGAATATTGCAAATATGTATGAAGTATTGATAAAGGTGGGGATCCGAAAGCGGCCTTGGTCTGGTCGTTGGACACAAACGAAGTACACGAAGTTGCGTTGGCTAACTTTTAACTAAACAAATCCCAAGGAAAAGCTACTAGATGGATCTACTTATATAGGAGCAAGGGGTGGCGGCCAAGGAGGTGGGAGGACGTCCCAAGGCAGCCTAAAACTAAATCTAGGTCGTACAAGGCCAATGGGCCCAAGTGGAGGTGATGTAACACCTTTGGACTTGTAGTTTGACTCGGATTCTGCTACAGCATCAGATTGTTTCGTCCACAACTCAACGCTCCGGACGAATTTGAAGGTGATTCCAATTGGGTTGGAAAGTGCACGAAATCTAGTTTCCAACAAAAAAAGAATCACCCAATTCGGAGTCCGTATGAAAAACTTGTGTGCGTTTTGAGTCAGGTATGTCTGTGCAGTCCGAATCTGAATCCAGAACGTGAGAGACTTGGACTCTATCTTCTCTTGGGCCAAAAGTGACGTGAGAGAACTTTTTGGACAGCAAATAAACATCTCTTTCTTCCTTATCTTCATATGTGGATTGTACAAATGTCCCATACACCTGCAATTAGACAAAACACAAAAGTGTGTGAAGTATTTTTGTTCTGGATAACATAAATAGATTATTGAAAAGTTTGCACTAGAAATCACCTGACAAATATGCATATATGCAATATTTTTGGTCATATCCAAGGTAGTCATGTCCTCATCATCCTCCCCTTCTTGAAAATAAAGCCGTCCTCGGCGTTGCTTAATCTGAAATGTGGCTAACAAAAGAGACAAGGTGTACATGTTGTATATGTATATGTCATCCATTTTTACTTCCCTTGATTTTTGCATATATGACACATGAATAGATGAGTAACTTGCATAGTTCATAAAATCTAAAGCCAAAAAATTAGCACAAGAAGTAGAAGGCATGAAAATATTGCAACTCAGTTTGCACATATAAGTGAAGCTCTTATTCATTTCAAAAGATTGACAATGTTCATCATTAAACCATCCCAACATTGGTGAATAAACCTTACTTGCATCAAATTTACATGCTACAACATGCTTAAATAAGCAAACATGCAATAAGTCATTCAACACAGAATCATCACCAAGATTAGAGGTCGTATCAAAATGATTAAACATTGGTTCTTTTGCATCAATAGTTAATTCAATGGGTGCACTCAAAATTGTTGGTATTTCAGTTGTTTGATCACATGGCAAAGTCAAATTATCAACATAGTCCTCGAAAATAGGTGGTGTGATCAAAGTAGTGGGTAGCTCATCAGATGGTGCATTCAAATTGACAAGGCATTCATCATTCTCATGTAGAGATGGAAGATCAGTACCTTTGTCATTACCTCTTATGATCAACTCAGATGATGTAGCCACTCTCGGGGGCGATGTGTCACATGGTGGAGGTGATGTAGTCCTGACAACAATGGATGTGGTTGTCATAGTATGCCTAGTAGTTGAAGGAACAATCATATCAACTCTTGGAATGTGCACCGTGCGCTTGTTCTCCTCGTGGCCAACACGTTGTTTTATTTCCTGTTCAGCTTTGCAAGCAAGATGAAACAAATGGTCCATAGGATAACACTCTTCATGAATTAGTATCTCTTGAATATCACGGTTTAATCCTCCCCAAAATCTATCCATAAAATCATCTTCACTTTCTTCTAAAGAGGAATGCAACAAGGTAGTTTGTAAATCATCATAATATTTTGTTACAGTTTCACTACCTTGTTTTAAGTGTTGCAACTTCTTAATCATGTCACGAGTATAATAAGCAGGGACGAAAGTATGTCGCATGGCAAGTTTCAAATCATCCCAAGTAGTAGGTATATAATCAGGGTGTAACCGACAATATTCACTCCACCAAACCAAAGCATAACCAGTGAAAGAACCAACCGCAACCTTAACCTTTTTATGTTCATCGAAATTATGGGAAGCAAATATATTTTTTATGTCGAACTCCCATTCAATATATAAAGCAGGTTTAAAACGGCCATTAAATGGTGGTATAGATACATTAACCTCATCATGTGCATTTGGATGTTTGTGCACCTCTCGTGACGGTTGTGGTATTTGCAAAGGTGGTGGCATGTCTCCCGCGATCGACAAAGCCCATGAATTGACTCTGGATCCTGTCATGATTAGTAGAACAAGAAACAAAACCCAAAAATAATGTTCCTATAACTACTAGGATGTGGTGGTAAAACGCTCACAGTAAAGCAAATATCAATGTCTTACAAGTTCTTACCATGCAGCAGGCGGTGATCGGCAACCAGCGGTGTCAAGTAACTCCGAATATTGAGTAAAGCGATTGCCAGGGGAGCGTACGTATACACGGTGTAGAAATATGTGGAGCTGGGTTGGCTATATATGGTAGCAAAAGATTAGCAATAATCAATTCAAAGATGCAATGTTGAATAAACGCTCAACGACGGTACTGTGCTGGTCCTAGGCTAGACCGGACTAGAGACGCGAGCCTAGAACACTAATGAGGTCACGTCGTAGCACAACTAGCATCAATGAAGGATACTAAGTAGCTCTGGACAGCAAGATATAAGTGAAGATCACAACGGCAGTAAAGATAATGAGGTGAAACAACAGCCAAGCAGGATATATCAACAACTTTGTCTCCAACTTTCCTCTGAAAAAGTTTGTGCCGATTTTTTTGTTTTTGTTTCTTCTCTTTTTTTTCCTCACACTTTTTTTTTCTTTCTCTCCTTTTTTTCTCTCTGACTTTTTTCTCTCCTTTTTTTCTCGTTTTTTCTCTCTTTTTTTCTCCCTCTTTCCAAAACAAACTAGATAAGATGCAGATTGGATCAAGTGAAGATGTGAACGATCTCAACTATTATTATGACAATGAATGGTGGGTAGCACGTGGTGGAAATTGATGGATGGGTGGTGGACAGCGGAAGAGATAATGATGCAGCGGTGGTGTGACTAATGTGAACAGAACTCGAAACTCTAAACGAACTAGACACTAAGACCAGCAACTCGACACGACGATGCAACCGATAATTCAACTATGCAAGCAATGAAAAGAAAATTGCAAAGGCTCAGACTGGCTTGGACCAAGGATGAATAGATCTAACTCTTTTTTGTGGCTTTTTCTTGGACAATAGGTAAGAAAATAAATCTAATCTAGGAAAACTGGAAATTCTCACCGAGCAACCTGAAAACTGATACCACTTGATAGAGGCGAGGGTCCCGATCTTTCGATGAGATGATAACTATCGATTTGGTGGAGACGACTTTGATGATCCGACTACAAACGTGCACGACGTTGCGCCTTAGCAATCGCTAAACCAATCTCCTGAGGTTACTGACGATGCCGGAAGCACGGTCAGCCTGACCACGAAGGTCTATTCCTGCAAGCAATCGAAGAACGAGCAAGAATATGATAAAGCAATCTGAATATTGCAAATATATATGAGGTATTGATAATGGTGGGGATCCGTAAGCGGTCTTGGTCTGGTCGTTGGACACAAACGAAGTACACAAAGTTGCAATGGCTAACTTTTAACTAAACAAATCCCAAGGAAAAGCTACTAGATGGATCTACTTATATAGGAGCAAGGGGTGGCGGCCAAGGAGGTGGGAGGACGTCCCAAGGCAGCCTAAAACTAAATCTAGGTCGTACAAGGCCAATGGGCCCAAGTGGAGGTGATGTAACACCTTTGGACTTGTAGTTTGACTCGGATTCTGCTGCAGCATCAGATTGTTTCGTCCACAACTCAACGCTCCGGACGAATTTGAAGGTGATTCCAATTGGGTTGGAAAGTGCACGAAATCTAGTTTCCAACAAAAAAAGAATCACCCAATTCAGAGTCCGTATGAAAAACTTGTGTGCGTTTTGAGTCAGGTATGTCTGTGCAGTCCGAATCTGAATCCAGAACGTGAGAGACTTGGACTCTATCTTCTCTTGGGCCAAAAGTGACGTGAGAGAACTTTTTGAACAGCAAATAAACATCTCTTTCTTCCTTATCTTCATATGTGGATTGTACAAATGTCCCATACACCTGCAATTAGACAAAACACAAAAGTGTGTGAAGTATTTTTGTTCTGGATAACATAAATAGATTATTGAATAGTTTGCACTAGAAATCACCTGACAAATATGCATATATGCAATATTTTTGGTCATATCCAAGGTAGTCATGTCCTCATCATCCTCCCCTTCTTGAAAATAAAGCCGTCCTCGGCGTTGCTTAATCTGAAATGTGGCTAACAAAAGAGATAAGGTGTACATGTTGTATATGTATATGTCATCCATTTTTACTTCCCTTGATTTTTGCATATATGACACATGAATAGATGAGTAACTTGCATAGTTCATAAAATCTAAAGCCAAAAAATTAGCACAAGAAGTAGAAGGCATGAAAATATTGCAACTCAGTTTGCACATATAAGTGAAGCTCTTATTCATTTCAAAAGATTGACAATGTTCATCATTAAACCATCCCAACATTGGTGAATAAACCTTACTTGCATCAAATACATGCTACAACATGCTTAAATAAGCAAACATGCAATAAGTCATTCAACACAGAATCATCACCAAGATTAGAGGTCATATCAAAATGATTAAACATTGGTTCTTTTGCATCAATAGTTAATTCAATGGGTGCACTCAAAATTGTTGGTATTTCAGTTGTTTGATCACATGGCAAAGTCAAATTATCAACGCAGTCCTCTAAAATAGGTGGTGTGATCAAAGTAGTGGGTAGCTCATCAGATGGTGCATTCAAATTCACAAGGCATTCATCATTCTCATGTAGAGATGGAAGATCAGTACCTTTGTCATTACCTCTTATGATCAACTCAGATGATGTAGCCACTCTCGGGGGCGATGTGTCACATGGTGGAGGTGATGTAGTCCTGACAACAACGGACGTGGTTGTCATAGTATGCCTAGTAGTTGAAGGAACAATCATATCAACTCTTGGAATGTGCACCGTGCGCTTGTTCTCCTCGTGGCCAACACGTCGTTTTATTTCCTGTTCAGCTTTGCAAGCAAGATGAAACAAATGGTCCATAGGATAACACTCTTCATGAATTAGTATCTCTTGAATATCACGGTTTAATCCTCCCCAAAATCTATCCATAAAATCATCTTCACTTTCTTCTAAAGAGGAATGCAACAAGGTAGTTTGTAAATCATCATAATATTTTGTTACAGTTTCACTACCTTGTTTTAAGTGTTGCAACTTTTTAATCATGTCACGAGTATAATAAGCAGGGACGAAAGTATGTCGCATGGCAAGTTTCAAATCATCCCAAGTAGTAGGTATATAATCAGGGTGTAACCGACAATTTTCACTCCACCAAACCAAAGCATAACCAGTGAAAGAACCAACTACAACCTTAACCTTTTTATGTTCATTGAAATTATGGGAAGCAAATATATTTTTTATGTCGAACTCCCATTCAATATATGATAGAGGCAAAGGTGTCCCGTCTTTTGATGAGATGATGGATATCGCTTTGGTGGAAGTCGACTTTGACGATCCGACTACGAACGTGCGAGGACGTCGCGCCTTAGCAATCGCTAAACCAACTCCGAGAGGTTATTGACCACGCCGGAGCACGATCAACCTGACCACGAGGGTCTGTTTCCTGCGAGCAAACGAAGAACAAGCAAGAAACTAAGATTGCAATCTGGATATTGCGAATATAAGATGAAAGCTTTATTGATCAAGGTGGGGTTCTGTGACGCCTTTGTCTGGTCGTTGAACACAAACGAAGTACGCGAAGTTGCAGCTATGGCGAACTTTTAATCTAAACAAAACCCAAAGTCTAAACGATGCCCTAAGGGCTGTATATATGGAGGAAGAGGGGGGAATTTCGTGGCCCTTGGTGGAGGGGTCCGAAATCAACCCTATCTCTTGTTTCCCCACACATACGGACTCTAAAAATAGCCTATACTTATGTAGTTCGAAATTACATGGGCCTGGCCCAATAATAAGGTGACGCAGCACCTAAAATAGCCTCGGGACGAAATTTATGAAGTGGCATCTTGTATATTTCGTCCAAGGCTTCATGTACCCATTATGGTGGCTTCAAAGTCCTGAAATCATCACTTGTAACTCCGTTCTTGTTCCCCTTGCGCATGCCATCATCTCCATGCTTGTTCTTGCTCCAATGTTCATCCTTCTCCAAGCTAGGCCCTTCATTTGTAAGCAAAACAAATGTATCCAATTTAGGCAGCATCATATTCTCATGAACATTAGAATCATTACCAAGAAACGAAAGTACCTGGTAATTTAGTTGGCGTGCACGAGCTCTAGTAATTGGTCCAGTATGTATAGCAGCAGGGGCTGTGGGTGTAACAATTGTATTGATGTCCTCATCACCTCTTATGATCAACTCAGATGATGTAGCCACTCTCGGGGGCGATGTGTCACATGGTGGAGGTGATGTAGTCCGGACAACAACGAATGTGGTTGTCATAGTATGCCTAGTAGTTGAAGGAACAACCATATCAACTCTTGGAATGTGCACCGTGCGCTTATTCTCCTCATGGCCAACACGTCGTTTTATTTCCTGTTCAGCTTTGCAAGCAAGATGAAACAAATGGTCCATAGGATAACACTCTCCATGAATTAGTGTCTCTTGAATATCACGGTTTAATCCTCCCCAAAATCTATCCATAAAATCATCTTCACTTTCTTCTAAAGAGGAATGCAACAAGGTAGTTTGTAAATCATCATAATATTTTGTTACAGTTTCACTACCTTGTTTTAAGTGTTGCAACTTCTTAATCATGTCACGAGTATAATAAGCAGGGACGAAAGTATGTCGCATGGCAAGTTTCAAATCATCCCAAGTAGTAGGTATATAATCAGGGTGTAACCGACAATATTCACTCCACCAAACCAAAGCATAACCAGTGAAAGAACCAACCGCAACCTTAACCTTTTTATGTTCATCGAAATTATGGGAAGCAAATATATTTTTTATGTCGAACTCCCATTCAATATATAAAGCAGGTTTAAAACGGCCATTAAATGGTGGTATAGATACATTAACCTCATCATGTGCATTTGGATGTTTGTGCACCTCTCGTGACGGTTGTGGTATTTGCAAAGGTGGTGGCATGTCTCCCGCGATCGACAAAGCCCATGAATTGACTCTGGATCCTGTCATGATTAGTAGAACAAGAAACAAAACCCAAAAATAATGTTCCTATAACTACTAGGATGTGGTGGTAAAACGCTCACAGTAAAGCAAATATCAATGTCTTACAAGTTCTTACCATGCAGCAGGCGGTGATCGGCAACCAGCGGTGTCAAGTAACTCCGAATATTGAGTAAAGCGATTGCCAGGGGAGCGTACGTATACACGGTGTAGAAATATGTGGAGCTGGGTTGGCTATATATGGTAGCAAAAGATTAGCAATAATCAATTCAAAGATGCAATGTTGAATAAACGCTCAACGACGGTACTGTGCTGGTCCTAGGCTAGACCGGACTAGAGACGCGAGCCTAGAACACTAATGAGGTCACGGTGTAGCACAACTAGCATCAATGAAGGATACTAAGTAGCTCTTGACAGCAAGATATAAGTGAAGATCACAACGGCAGTGAAGATAATGATGAAAAACAACTGCCAAACAGGATATACAACAACTCTCTCTCCAACTTTCCTCTTGAAAAGTTTGAGACAATTTTCTGATAAATTCTTTCAAAGAATGCTACTAACTCAAGCTTTCCAATGCAAAAAGAATCACTCAATTCCGAGTTGATATGAGGAGTCAAAGAATTCTAAAACTGGCCTAAAAAATTGGAACAAGCTGTGTTCATGAACTTCGGAGGGCAAAAAGACCTATTTAGAAGCCGATTTTGAGGTGTCAAATATTGAACTAGCTTCTACAACTATTTAGATGCGGCTCGTCTCTATCTTCAATTTGAGTACTCACGGAGCCAAAACGGACTTCGTATGAGGAAGATACACCTGTTTTACTGAACAGTGCGCAAAACAGATTCCAATCCGAATTCAGGTACGAGATTGATTCTAGATAGATCCAATTTTTTTTTCTCTCTTTTTTTTCTCACGCTTTTTTTTTCTTTCTTCTCCCTCTTTTTTTTCTCTGACTTTTTTTTTCCTTTTTTTCTCTCTTTTTTTCTCTCTTTTTTTCTCCCTCTTTCCAAAACAAACTAGATAAGATGCAGATTGGATCAAGTGAAGATGTGAACGATCTCAACTATTATTATGACAATGAATGGTGGGTAGCACGTGGTGGAAATTGATGGATGGGTGGTGGACAGCGGAAGAGATAATGATGCAGCGGTGGCGTGACTAATGTGAACAGAACTCGAAACTCTAAACGAACTAGGCACTAAGACCAGCAACTCGACACGACGATGCAACCGCTAATTCAACTATCCAAGCAATGAAAAGAAAATTGCAAAGGCTTAGACTGGCTTGGACCAAGGATGAATAGATCTAACTCTTTTTTGTGGCTTTTTCTTGGAAAATAGGTAAGAAAATAAATCTAATCTAGGAAAACTGGAAATTCTCACCGAGCAACCTGAAAACTGATACCACTTGATAGAGGCGGGGTGTCCCGATCTTTCGATGAGATGGTAACTATCGATTTGGTGGAGACGACTTTGACGATCCGACTACAAACGTGCATGACGTTGCGCCTTAGCAATCGCTAAACCAATCTCCAGAGGTTATTGACCACGCCGGTGCACGATCAACCTGACCACGAAGGTCTATTCCTGCAAGCAATCGAAGAACGAGCAAGAATATGATAAAAGCAATCTGAATATTGCAAATATGTATGAAGTATTGATAAAGGTGGGGATCCGAAAGCGGTCTTGGTCCGGTCGTTGGACACAAACGAAGTACACGAAGTTGCGTTGGCTAACTTTTAACTAAACAAATCCCAAGGAAAAGCTACTAGATGGATCTACTTATATAGGAGCAAGGGGTGGCGGCCAAGGAGGTGGGAGGACGTCCCAAGGCAGCCTAAAACTAAATCTAGGTCGTACAAGGCCAATGGGCCCAAGTGGAGGTGATGTAACACCTTTGGACTTGTAGTTTGACTCGGATTCTGCTGCAGCATCAGATTGTTTCGTCCACAACTCAACGCTCCGGACGAATTTGAAGGTGATTCCAATTGGGTTGGAAAGTGCACGAAATCTAGTTTCCAACAAAAAAAGAATCACCCAATTCGGAGTCCGTATGAAAAACTTGTGTGCGTTTTGAGTCAGGTATGTCTGTGCAGACCAAATCTGAATCCAGAACGTGAGAGACTTGGACTCTATCTTCTCTTGGGCCAAAAGTGACGTGAGAGAACTTTTTGGACAGCAAATAAACATCTCTTTCTTCCTTATCTTCATATGTGGATTGTACAAATGTCCCATACACCTGCAATTAGACAAAACACAAAAGTGTGTGAAGTATTTTTGTTCTGGATAACATAAATAGATTATTGAATAGTTTGCACTAGAAATCACCTGACAAATATGCATATATGCAATATTTTTGGTCATATCCAAGGTAGTCATGTCCTCATCACTCCCCAACTTCCGAGCCATCCGCAGAAGAAAAATAGTTCTAATTTCAAAAAAAAAAACTAAGTCTGGAAAATTCTGGCTAGGCAGTTTTTAGACCATTTGTAGGCTTTTTCGAAAAAAAATTGTTGCGGAGCAAAAAAAAAGTGCAAAAAAAAGTGCAAAAAAAAGAGAAAAAAAATTCAGAGTGTGCTCCTCCCTTGTTTACGTGCCGCGCCGTGATTTTGTTGGTGTTCTAGGCTCGCGTCTCTAGCACAGTCTAGCCTAGGACCAGCACAGTACCGTCATTGAGCATTTATTCAACTTTGCATCTCTCACGTCACTTTTGGGCCAAGAGAAGATAGAGTCCAAGTCTCTCACGTTCTGGATTCAGATTCGGACTGCACAGACACACCTGACCCAAAACGCACACAAGTTTTTCATACGGACTCCGAATTGGGTGATTCTTTTTTTGTTGGAAACTAGATTTCGTGCACTTTCCAACCCAATTGGAATCACCTTCAAATTCGTCCGGAGCGTTGAGTTGTGGACGAAACAATCTGATGCTACAGCAGAATCCGAGTCAAACTACAAGTCCAAAGGTGTTACATCACCTCCACTTGGGCCCATTGGCCTTGTACGACCTAGATTTAGTTTTAGGCTGCCTTGGGACGTCCTCCCACCTCCTTGGCCGCCACCCCTTGCTCCTATATAAGTAGATCCATCTAGTAGCTTTTCCTTGGGATTTGTTTAGTTAAAAGTTAGCCATTGCAACTTCGTGTACTTCGTTTGTGTCCAACGACCAGACCAAGACCGCTTCCGGATCCCCACCATTATCAATACCTCATATATATTTGCAATATTCAGATTGCTTTATCATATTCTTGCTCGTTCTTTGATTGCTTGCAGGAATAGACCTTCGTGGTCAGGCTGACCGTGCTTCCGGCATCGTCAGTAACCTCAGGAGATTGGTTTAGCGATTGCCAAGGCGCAACGTCATGCACGTCTGTAGTCGGATCGTCAAAGTCGTCTCCACCAAATCGATAGTTATCATCTCATCGAAAGATTGGGACACCCCCGCCTCTATCAAGTGGTATCAGAGCGGTATCAAGTGGTATCAGTTTTCAGGTTGCTCGGTGAGAATTTCCAGTTTTCCTAGATTAGATTTATTTTCTTACCTATTGTCCAAGAAAAATCCACAAAAAATCCACAAACATACCTGACTCAAAATGCCAACAACTTTTTGATACGGATTCCGAATTGGGTGATTCTTTTTTTGTTGGAAACTAGATTTCGTGCTCTTTCCAACCCAATTGGATTCACCTTCAAATTCGTCCGGAGCATTGAGTTACGGATGAAACAATCTGACATTGCAGCAGAATCCGAGTCAAACTACAAGCCCAAAGGTGTTGCATCACCTCCACTTGGGCCCATGAGCCTTGTACGACCTAGGGTTAGTTTTAGGCTGCCTTGGGACGTCTTTCCACCTCCTTGGCCACCACCCCTTGCTCCTATATGAGTAGATCCATCTAGTAGCTTTTTCCTTGGGATTTGTTTAGTTAAAAGTTAGCCATTGCAACTTCGTGTACTTCGTTTGTGTCCAACGACCAGACCAAGACCGCTTTCGGATCCCCACCATTATCAATACTTCATATAGATTTGCAATATTCAGATTGCTTTATCATATTCTTGCTCATTCTTCGATTGCTTGCAGGAATAGACCTTCGTGGTCAGGCTGACCGTGCTTCCAGCATCGTCAGTAACCTCAGGAGATTGGTTTAGCGATTGCTAAGGCGCAACGTCGTGCACGTTTGTAGTCGGATCGTCAAAGTCGTCTCCACCAAATCGATAGTTATCATCTCATCGAAAGATCGGGACCCTCGCCTCTATCAAGTGGTATCAGTTTTCAGGTTCCTCGGTGAGAATTTCCAGTTTTCCTAGATTAGATTTATTTTCTTACCTATTGTCCAAGAAAATTCCACAAAAAAGAGTTAGATCTATTCATCCTTTGTCCAAGCCAGTCTGAGCCTTTGCAATTTTCTTTTCATTGCTTGCATAGTTGAATTATCGGTTGCATCGTCGTGTCGAGTTGCCGGTCTTAGTGTCTAGGTCGTTTAGAGTTTCGAGTTCTGTTCACATTAGTCACGTCGCCGCTGCATCGTTATCCCTTCCGCTGTCCACCACCCATCCATCAATTTCCTCCACGTGCTACCCACCGTTCATTGTCATAATCATAGTTGAGATCGTTCCCATCTTCGCTTGATCCAATCTACATCTTATCTAGTTTGTTTTGGAAAGAGGGAGAGAGAAAAAAAAGATAGAGAAAAAAAAGTAAAAAAAAAGTCAGAGAAAAAAAAGAAAGGAAAAGAAAAAAAAGTGTGAGAAAAAAAAGAGAGGAGAAAAAAAACAAAATTCGGATCTATCTAGACTCAATCTCGTACCTGAATTCGGATTGGAATCTGTTTTGTGCATTGTTCAGTAAAACAGGCATAACTTCCTCATATGAAGTCTGTTTTGCCTCCGCGAGTACTCAAATGAAGGCTAGCGATGAGCCGCATCTAAATAGTTGCAGAAGCTAGTTCAGTATTTGGCACCTCAACATCAGCTTCTAAATAGGTCTACTGCTATTGTGATCTTCACTTATATCTTGCTGTCTAGAGCTACTTCATATCCTTTATTGATGCTAGTTGTGCTACGATGTGACCTCATTAGTGTTCTAGGCTCGCGTCTCTAGTTTGGTCTAGCCTAGGACCAGCACAGTACCGTCGTTGAGCGTTTATTTAACATTGCATCTCTGAATTGATTATTGCTAATCTTTTGCTACCATATATAGCCAACCCAGCTCCACATATTTCTACACCGTGTATATGTACGTTCCCCTGGCAATCGTTTTACACAATCTTCGGAGTTATTTGACACCGCTGGTTGCCTGTCACCACCTGCCGCATGGTAAGAACTTGTAAGATATTGATATTTGCTTTACTGTGAGCACTTTACAACCACATCCTAGTAGTTCATAGGAACATTATTCTCGAATTTTGGTTCTTGTTTCTACTAATCATGACAGGTTCCAGAGATATAAGTTCTTGGATGACAGACACATCTTCACCATCACGAGAGTTGGGACAACACAGACAAGCATATGGTCAGGTTATCTCTTTACCATCATTTAAGGGTAGATTTAATCCTGCTATTTATCTAGCTTGGGAGCTTGAAGTAGAACAAGTTTTTAGTCACCATGATTTTTCTGAACATGAGAGAGTACGAGCTACCATTAGAGCATTTACTGGTTTTGCTTCTGTTTGGTGGAGTGTACATTGTAAGAAAAACATTGATAACCAACCCACAACTTGGAAAGTTTTGAAAGCTGTAATGAGACAACATTTTTTTCCTCCTTACTATCATCGTGAATTGCGTCGCAAATTGGAGCAATTAAAACAAGGTAGTAACATTGTTCATGCTTACTACCAAGAGTTCAAATCTTATATGCATCATTGTGACATAGAAGAATCTGAGGATGATACAATGAATAGATTTTTTGGTGGTTTGAACCATGATATTCAGGCAAGATTTCAGTATATTCCTCGTTGCATTACTGGTATGTATGTCCGTGCTTATACTTTTGAGAGACAAATACAGGAGGATGCATTGGGTGACTACAACAACTACTATTCCAGTTCATGCTCACCACCGCCGGTTGGTTACTCCACTATTGCACCTACTAGAGCAGCGCCACCTCGGATTGTGAGCGCGATATCATCTCAAGAGTATGGTACATTTTCAACGTTCGTACCTATATCAGCTACATCTCTGCGAGGTAACAGTAAAGGTCTTGATGATACAACTTCACATGAGAATGAAGCATGCCTAGTTAACTTGAATGCATCATGTGTTGAGTTACCTGTTGATTTGAGCACACCACCTATTTTAGAGACTCTTTTTACTGTCATGAATGCGTCATGTGATCAAACAACTAAAATATCAACAATTTTGAGTGCACCCATTGAATTAACTGTTGATGCAAAAGAACCAATGTTTAATCATTTTGATATGACCTCTAATCTTGATGATGATTCTGTGTCCAATGACTTATTGCATGTTTTCTTATTTAAGCATGTTGTAGCATGTAAATTTGATGCAAGTAAGGTTTATTCATCGAAGTTAGGATGGTTTAATGATGAACATTGCCAATCTTTTGAAGTGAATAAGAGCTTCACTTATATGTGCAAACTGAGTTGCAATATTTTCATGCCTTCTACTTCTTGTGATAATTTTTTGGCTTTAGATTTTATGAACAATGAAAGTTACTCATGTATACATGTGACATATGTGCAAAAATCAAGGGAAGTTAAAATGGATGACATATACATATACAACATGTACACCTTGTCTCTTTTGTTAGCCACATTTCAGATTAAGCAATGCCGAGGACGGCTTTGTTTTCAAAAAGGGGAGGATGATGAGGACATGACTACCTTGGATACGACCAAAAATATTGCATACATGCATATTTGTCAGGTGATTTCTAATGCAAACTATTCAATGGTCTATTTATGTTATCCAGAACAAAAATACTTCACACACTTTTGTGTTTTGTCTAATTGCAGGTGTATGAGACATTTGTACAATCCACATATGAAGATAAGGGAAAAGGAGATGTTTAGGTTGTGTTCAAAAAGTTCTCTCACGTCACTTTTGGGCCAAGAGAAGATAGAGTCCAAGTCTCTCACGTTCTGGATTCAAATTCGGACTGCACAAACATACCTGACTCAAAACGCCAACAACTTTTTGATACGGATTCCGAATTGGGTGATTCTTTTTTTGTTGGAAACTAGATTTCGTGCTCTTTCCAACCCAATTGGATTCACCTTCAAATTCGCCCGGAGCATTGAGTTACGGATGAAACAATCTGACATTGCAGCAGAATCCGAGTCAAACTACAAGCCCAAAGGGGTTGCATCACCTCCACTTGGGCCCATGAGCCTTGTACGACCTAGGGTTAGTTTTAGGCTGCCTTGGGACGTCTTCCCACCTCCTTGGCCACCACCCCTTGCTCCTATATAAGTAGATCCATCTAGTAGCTTTTTCCTTGGGATTTGTTTAGTTAAAAGTTAGCCATTGCAACTTCGTGTACTTCGTTTGTGTCCAATGACCAGACCAAGACCGCTTTTGGATCCCCACCATTATCAATACTTCATATAGATTTGCAATATTCAGATTCCTTTATCATATTCTTGCTCGTTCTTCAATTGCTTGCAGGAATAGACCTTCGTGGTCAGGCTGATCGTGCTTCCAGCATCGTCAGTAACCTCAGGAGATTGGTTTAGCGATTGCTAAGGCGCAACATCATGCACGTTTGTAGTCGGATCGTCAAAGTCGTCTCCACCAAATCGATAGTTATCATCTCATCGAAAGATCGGGACCCTCGCCTCTATCATCCCTTGTTTACGTGCCGCTGATGAGGACATCAATACAATTGTTACACCCACAGCCCCTGCTGCTATATATACTGGACCAATTACTAGAGCTCGTGCACGCCAACTAAATTACCAGGTACTTTCGTTTCTTGGTAATGATTCTAATGTTCATGAGAATATGATGCTGCCTAAATTGGATACATTTGTTTTGCTTACAAATGAAGGGCCTAGCTTGGAGAAGGATGAACATTGGAGCAAGAACAAGCATGGAGATGATGGCATGCGCAAGGGGAACAAGAACGGAGTTACAAGTGATGATTTCAGGACATTGCAGTCACCATAATGGGTGCATGAAGCCTTGGACAAAATATACAAGATGCCACTACATAAATTTCGTCCCGAGGCTATTTTAGGTGCTGCGTCACCTTATTATTGGGCCAGGCCCATGTAATTTCGAAATACATAAGTATAGGCTATTTTTTAGAGTCCGTATGTGTGGGGAAACAAGAGATAGGGTTGATTTCGGACCCCTCCACCAAGGGCCACGAAATTCCCCCCTCTTCCTCCATATATACAGCCCTTAGGGCATCGTTTAGACTTTGGGTTTTGTTTAGATTAAAAGTTCGCCATAGCTGCAACTTCGCGTACTTCGTTTGTGTTCAACGACCAGACAAAGGCGTCACAGAACCCCACCTTGATCAATAATGCTTTCATCTTATATTCGCAATATCCAGATTGCAATCTTAGTTTCTTGCTTGTTCTTCGTTTGCTCGCAGGAAACAGACCCTCGTGGTCAGGTTGATCGTGCTCCGGCGTGGTCAATAACCTCTCGGAGTTGGTTTAGCGATTACTAAGGCGCGACGTCCTCGCACGTTCGTAGTCGGATCGTCAAAGTCGACTTCCACCAAAGCGATATCCATCATCTCATCGAAAGACGGGACACCTTTGACTCTATCAAGTGGTATCAGATTTCCAGGTTGCTCGGTGAGATTTTACAGTTTTTCGTAGTTTAGATCGAGTCTGTTCTTCATACCTACAGTCCACGAAAAAGCCACAAAAAAAAATTAGGGTTAGTTCATCATATCCGAACCAATCTGAGCCTTTGCATAATCTTTTTAGGGTTTTGCTTTGTTGAATTTGCGGTTGCATCGTCGTGTCTAGTTGCTGGTCTTAGAGTCTAGTCTTTTAGAGTTTCGAGTTCTGGTCTTAAGTTGTCACGCCGCCGCCGCACCATCATCATCGCCCCTGCCATCTACCACCACCGCTCCGAATCCGTATCCATATACCACCACCAATCCGTGTCCATATACCACCACCGATCCATATCCATATACTACCACCGCTACCACCACCGCTGCCATATACCACCACCATATATCCACCACCAATCCGAGTTCCTTGCTTATTAGGGTTGTTTTCGAGATCCATCTAGTTTCCGATTCGTGTTTCCTTGCCGGAGTAGGTTTCGGAAAAAAAAAAGAGTCGGGTAGCCACGCTCCGTTTAGGCCCAAAATTTTTCGAAAACGCATTTTTCGAAAAAATTTCTGGCTATCCTATTTTTAGGTGTTTCTGAGTGTTTTGAGACAGGTGCCATTATAGGAAGTTTTTTTTTGACCCGTTTCCAGTTTTTGGGTCCGGGCAGTCAAAAAAAAAATTGGTCGAAAAAATTTCGTGCCCATCCTGCCAGTTTGAGCTAAGAAGAGTTTTGAGACACTCGCCATTATAGTGATTTTTCGCAAAAAAAAGCAGCGCAAAAAAAAGGAGCGCAAAATAAAAAAAGAAAAGCAGCGCAAAAAAAAACGAAAAAAATTTCAGAGTGTGCTTTTCCCTTGTTTACGTGCCGCGCCGTGATTTTGTTGGTGTTCTAGGCTCGCGTCTCTAGCACAGTCTAGCCTAGGACCAGCACAGTACCGTCGTTGAGCGTTTATTCAACTTTGCATCTCTGAAATTGATTATTGCTGACCCTTTTTGCTACCATACTATAAGCCTTCCCAGCTCCACATACATCTACGTCATGTGTTTGACTCTCCCTGGTAATCGCTCTATCCAAGCTTTGAGTGTTTTTGACTACAACGGTTGCCGATCACCGCCTGCTGCTGGGTAAGAACTGTTAAGAATTTGAGATTTGCTTGACGGATTTGTGATACACCACCCCCACTTCTTAGTAGTCTGTAGGATCATATTCTTGTGTGTTTCTATTGCTGCTAACCATGCCAGGATCACAAGCCGACGAGATTGACTGGGAGAATTTATCGAACAAGGAGCTTCATGATAAGTTTCAGCAAATGATGACTGAACAGGTGCAAGATGTGCTGAACAATTTTGAAGAGGCCATGGAGAAGATCACTGGCCTTGAGAAGACGTTCGAAACAAAGCTCGATAACAAGTTTAATGAATTGCTCGCGCGTCTTCCACCACCACCACCTGCTGCACCTAACGCACCTCTCCAACAACAACAACGACGACTACCTCCACGTCGCGAAGCAGACCTCCGCCGAGCAAGCCGTGTTCCTCTTGCGTTTGGCCAAACTGTTGGTGCTGCTGTTGATACTTCTGTGGCTCCTGCTGCTGATGCGGAGGAGGATGATTATGTGGGAGATTATGAGGATGAGGTTGATCAAAATCAACACTACATGCAGCCACCTGTACCACCACCAGCAGGTCGACCTCAGGTATATATTCGTAATGGTAGGCCTGCACCACCACCTCAGGTACGAGATGATGTCCATATTCCTAAACTGAAATTGAATATTCCACCATTTGAGGGTAGATATGTTCCTGATATATATCTTACTTGGTAGTTAGAAACTGAACAACGATTTACATGTTTACAATATCCTGAGGAGAGACGAGTTGCTGCTGCCGTTTGTGCTTTCACTAGTTTTGCATGTGTATGGTGGTCTGAACATTGTAGATTATATCCTATTCCAACTACTTGGGCTGCTTTGAAAACTGCTATGCGTACGCGTTGGGTTCCACCATATTATCAACGTGAATTGCTTCAAAAATTGCAGCGTTTAAGACAAGGGAAAAATTCTGTAGAAGAATATTATCAGGAATTACAAACTGGCATGATTAGATGTGGTATTGTTGAGGAGAATGAAGCTATGTTTGCACGTTTTCTGGGTGGATTAAATAGAGAGATTCAGACCATTCTAGACTATAAGGAGTATACTAATATCACTCGTTTATTCCATCTTGCTTGTAAAGCTGAACGTGAAGTGCAGGATCGACAAGCATTGGGGCGAACTAACTTTTCTGCAGGCCGACCTTCATCATGGACACCACGTGCATCTTCTACTTCAACTGCACCAGCACCTCCATCCGGTGCCACCTCCAGCCGTGATACAAGAAAACAGGCACAACCACCATTATCTGCCAAGAGCGCACCTGCGGGGCTTGATAGAGGCGAGGGTGTCCCGATCTTTCGATGAGATGATAACTATCGATTTGGTGGAGATGACTTTGACGATCCGACTACAAACGTGCACGACGTTGCGCCTTAGCAATCGCTAAACCAACTCCGAGAGGTTATTGACCATGCTGGAGCACGATCAACCTGACCACGAAGGTCTATTCCTGCAAGCAATCGAAGAACGAGCAAGAATATGATAAAGCAATCCGAATATTGCGAATATATATGAAGTATTGATAATGGTGGGGATCCGGAAGCGGTCTTGGTCTGGTCGTTGGACACAAACGAAGTACACGAAGTTGCAATTGCTAACTTTTAACTAAACAAATCCCAAGGAAAAAGCTACTAGATGGATCTACTTATATAGGAGTAAGGGGTGGCGGCCAAGGAGGTGGGAGGACGTCCCAAGGCAGCCTAAAACTAAATCTAGGTCGTACAAGGCCAATGGGCCCAAGTGGAGGTGATGTAACACCTTTGGACTTGTAGTTTGACTCGGATTCTGCTGCAGCATCAGATTGTTTCGTCCACAACTCAACGCTCCGGACGAATTTGAAGGTGATTCCAATTGGGTTGGAAAGTGCACGAAATCTAGTTTCCAACAAAAAAAGAATCACCCAATTCGGAGTCCGTATGAAAAACTTGTGTGCGTTTTGAGTCAGGTATGTCTGTGCAGTCCGAATCTGAATCCAGAACGTGAGAGACTTGGACTCTATCTTCTCTTGGGCCAAAAGTGACGTGAGAGAACTTTTTGGACAGCAAATAAACATCTCTTTCTTCCTTATCTTCATATGTGGATTGTACAAATGTCCCATACACCTGCAATTAGACAAAACACAAAAGTGTGTGAAGTATTTTTGTTCTGGATAACATAAATAGATTATTGAATAGTTTGCACTAGAAATCACCTAACAAATATGCATATATGCAATATTTTTGGTCATATCCAAGGTAGTCATGTCCTCATCATCGTGACTTAGCTTTTTGACATGTAGTGCATCGAGCAATAAAACGCTCAACATCCCGTCTCATCTTTGGCCAAAAGAAATGTGTAGCAAGTACGTCCTCCGTCTTCTTCACGCCAAAGTGTCCCATTAATCCTCCTCCATGCGCCTCCTGCAACAACAAAAGACGAACGGAGCTAGCTGGAATGCATAGCTTGTTAGCACGAAACACAAATCCATCGTTAACGACAAACTTGTTCCACATTCTTCCTTCTTTACAATTCTGCATTACATCTTTAAAATCAGCATCATGCACATATTGATCTTTGATGGTCTCCAAACCAAATATTTTGAAGTCAAGTTGTGAAAGCATAGTATAGCGACGAGACAATGCATCAGCAATAACATTTTCTTTTTCCTTCTTGTGTTTAATGACATAAGGGAAAGTCTCAATGAATTCAACCCATTTAGCATGTCTACGATTCAGTTTAGCTTGACTTTTAATATGTTTCAAAGATTCATGATCAGAATGTATAACAAATTCTTTGGGCCATAAATAATGTTGCCATGTTTCTAAAGTCCGAACAAGAGCATATAATTCTTTATCATAAGTAGAATAATTCAGACTAGGCCCACTCAATTTTTCAGAAAAGTATGCAACAGGTTTGCCATCTTGTAATAACACACCTCCTAATCCAATTCCACTAGCATCACATTCAAGCTCAAAAGTCTTATTAAAATCAGGAAGTTGGAGTAAAGGAGCATGTGTCAACTTATCTTTCAATACCGAGAAGGCTTCTTCCTGTGCGGTACCCCAAAGAAAAGGCACATCTTTCTTTGTAAGCTCATTGAGAGGTGCAGCAATGGTGCTGAAATCTCCCACAAAATGCCTATAGAATCCAGCGAGGCCAAGAAAACTCCTCACTTGTGTGACCGTTTTGGGCTGCGGCCAACTCTCAATAGCTTCAATCTTGGCTTTATCAACTTCAATTCCCTGTGGAGTAACAACATAGCCAAGAAAAGATACTCGGTCGGTGCAAAAGGTGCACTTCCCAAGGTTACGAAACAAACGTGCATCACGTAGAGCAATAAAAACAGCACGTAAATGTTCCAAATGTTCTTCCAAAGATCTGCTATAAATCAATATGTCATCAAAGTAAACTACCACAAATCGTCCAATGAAAGCACGTAAAACTTCGTTCATTAATCTCATGAAAGTACTAGGTGCATTAGTTAACCCAAAAGGCATGACTAACCACTCATATAATCCAAACTTAATTTTGAATGCCGTTTTCCATTCATATCCCAATTTCATACGAATTTGATGGTATCCACTACGCAAATCAACTTTGGAGAATATTGTAGAGCCACTCAATTCATCAAGCATATCATCTAGCCTAGGAATAGGATGACGATAACGAATAGTAATATTATTAATGCCTCTACAATCAACACACATACGTGATGTACCATCCTTTTTCGGCACTAGAATAATAGGAACAGCACAAGGACTAAGGGATTCGCGTATATAACCTTTGTCGAGAAGCTCTTGTACTTGACGCATAATCTCCTTCGTCTCCTCTGGATTGGTACGGTATGGTGCACTGTTTGGCAGTGAAGCACCGGGAATTAAGTCAATCTGATGCTCAATCCCTCGAATAGGCGGTAATCCCGGTGGCACGTCTTGTGGAAAGACGTCAGCGAACTCCTGCAAAATGTTAGTGACAGCAGGAGGCAAAGAGGAAGGCACGTCCTCGAATGAAAATAATGCCTCTTTGCACACAAAAGCATAGCAAACAGATTTGCTGAAATCTAGCTCATCAATATCAGATTTGGTGGCAAATAAACATGCACTTTTCAATTTAATTTCAGAAGCAACACTTGATGGTTTATTATTAGGCTTCATTTGTTGCTCAAATTCTTTTGCCACAATCTGATTTTCACTCTTATTCGTCTCCTGTTTTGCTTTATTAGCTCTATTAATATCATCTTTCAAAATGGAATCAGGAGTCATAGGAAGCAAAGTAATATTTTTATCCTTATGAACAAGAGTATAGTGATTGTTTCTACCATGGTGTACAGAATTTTTATCAAATTGCCATGGTCTACCAAGTAATAAGGAACATGCTTGCATAGGTGATAGAGGCAAAGGTGTCTCGTCTTTCGATGAGATGGTGGATTTCGCTTTGGTGGAAGTCGACTTTGACGATCCGACTACGAACGTGCGAGGACGTCGCGCCTTAGCAATCGCTAAACCAACTCCGAGAGGTTATTGACCACGCCGGAGCACGATCAACCTGACCACGAAGGTCTGTTTCCTGCGAGCAAACGAAGAACAAGCAAGAAACTAAGATTGCAATCTGGATATTGCGAATATAAGATGAAAACTTTATTGATCAAGGTGGGGTTCTGTGACGCCTTTGTCTGGTCGTTGAACACAAACGAAGTACGCGAAGTTGCAGCTATGGCGAACTTTTAATCTAAACAAAACCCAAAGTCTAAACGATGCCCTAAGGGCTGTATATATGGAGGAAGAGGGGGGGAATTTCGTGGCCCTTGGTGGAGGGGTCCGAAATCAACCCTATCTCTTGTTTCCCCACACATACAGACTCTAAAAATAGCCTATACTTATGTATTTCGAAATTACATGGGCCTGGCCCAATAATAAGGTGACGCAGCACCTAAAATAGCCTCGGGACGAAATTTATGAAGTGGCATCTTGTATATTTCGTCCAAGGCTTCATGCACCCATTATGGTGGCTTCAAAGTCCTGAAATCATCACTTGTAACTCCGTTCTTGTTCCCCTTGCGCATGCCATCATCTCCATGCTTGTTCTTGCTGCAATGTTCATCCTTCTCCAAGCTAGGCCCTTCATTTGTAAGCAAAACAAATGTATCCAATTTAGGCAGCATCATATTCTCATGAACATTAGAATCATTACCAAGAAACGAAAGTACCTGGTAATTTAGTTGGCGTGCACGAGCTCTAGTAATTGGTCCAGTATGTATAGCAGCAGGGGCTGTGGGTGTAACAATTGTATTGATGTCCTCATCAGGTACCTATGCAAGCATGTTCCTTATTACTTGGTAGACCATGGCAATTTGAAAAAAATTCTGTACACCATGGTAGAAACAATCACTATACTCTTGTTCATAAGGATAAAAATATTACTTTGCTTCCTATGACTCCTGATTCCATTTTGAAAGATGATATTAATAGAGCTAATAAAGCACAACAGGAGAAGAATAAGAGTGAAAATCAGATTGTGGCAAAAGAATTTGAGCAACAAATGAAGCCTAATAATAAACCATCTAGTGTTGCTTCTGAAATTAAATTGAAAAGTGCATGTTTATTTGCCACCAAATCTGATATTGATGAGCTAGATTTCAGCAAATCTGTTTGCTATGCTTTTGTGTGCAAAGAGGCATTATTTTCATTCGAGGACGTGCCTTCCTCTTTGCCTCCTGCTGTCACTAACATTTTGCAGGAGTTCGCTGACGTTTTTCCACAAGACGTGCCACCGGGATTACCGCCTATTCGAGGGATTGAGCATCAGATTGACTTAATTCCCGGTGCTTCACTGCCAAACCGTGCACCATACCGTACCAATCCAGAGGAGACGAAGGAGATTATGCGTCAAGTACAAGAGCTTCTCGACAAAGGTTATATACGCGAATCCCTTAGTCCTTGTGCTGTTCCTATTATTCTAGTGCCGAAAAAGGATGGTACATCACGTATGTGCGTTGATTGTAGAGCCATTAATAATATTACTATTCGTTATCGTCATCCTATTCCTAGGCTAGATGATATGCTTGATGAATTGAGTGGCTCTACAATATTCTCCAAAGTTGATTTGCGTAGTGGCTACCATCAAATTCGTATGAAATTGGGAGATGAATGGAAAACAGCATTTAAAACTAAGTTTGGATTATATGAGTGGTTAGTCATGCCTTTTGGGTTAACTAATGCACCTAGTACTTTCATGAGTTTAATGAACGAAGTTTTATGTGCTTTCATTGGACGATTTGTGGTGGTTTACTTTGATGACATATTGATTTATAGCAGATCTTTGGAGGAACATTTGGAACATTTACGTGCTGTTTTTATTGCTCTACGTGATGCACGTTTGTTTGGTAACCTTGGGAAGTGCACCTTTTGCACCGACCGAGTATCTTTTCTTGGCTATGTTGTTACTCCACAGGGAATTGAAGTTGATAAAGCCAAGATTGAAGCTATTGAGAGTTGGCCGCAACCCAAAACGGTCACACAAGTGAGGAGTTTTCTTGGCCTCGCTGGATTCTATAGGCGTTTTGTGAGAGATTTCAGCACCATTGCTGCACCTCTCAATGAGCTTACAAAGAAAGATGTGCCTTTTCTTTGGGGTACCGCACAGGAAGAAGCCTTCACGGTATTGAAAGATAAGTTGACACATGCTCCTTTACTCCAACTTCCAGATTTTAATAAGACTTTTGAGCTTGAATGTGATGCTAGTGGAATTGGATTAGGAGGTGTGTTATTACAAGATGGCAAACCTGTTGCATACTTTTCTGAAAAATTGAGTGGGCCTAGTCTGAATTATTCTACTTATGATAAAGAATTATATGCTCTTGTTCGCACTTTAGAAACATGGCAACATTATTTATCGCCCAAAGAATTTGTTATACATTCTGATCATGAATCTTTGAAACATATTAAAAGTCAAGCTAAACTGAATCGTAGACATGCTAAATGGGTTGAATTCATTGAGACTTTCCCTTATGTCATTAAACACAAGAAGGGAAAAGAAAATGTTATTGCTGATGCATTGTCTCGTCGCTATACTATGCTTTCACAACTTGACTTCAAAATATTTGGTTTGGAAACCATCAAAGATCAATATGTGCATGATGCTGATTTTAAAGATGTAATGCAGAATTGTAAAGAAGGAAGAATGTGGAACAAGTTTGTTGTTAACGATGGATTTGTGTTTCGTGCTAACAAGCTATGCATTCCAGCTAGCTCCGTTCGTCTTTTGTTGTTGCAGGAGGCGCATGGAGGAGGATTAATGGGACACTTTGGCGTGAAGAAGACGGAGGACGTATTTGCTACACATTTCTTTTGGCCAAAGATGAGACGGGATGTTGAGCGTTTTATTGCTCGCTGCACTACATGTCAAAAAGCTAAGTCACGACTCAATCCTCATGGTTTATATATGCCTTTGCCTGTACCTAGTGTTCCTTGGGAGGATATATCTATGGACTTTGTTTTAGGTTTACCTCGAACAAAGAAGGGGAGGGATAGCATATTTGTTGTCGTGGATAGATTCTCGAAAATGGCACACTTTATACCATGTCATAAAAGCGATGATGCTGTTAATGTTGCTGATTTGTTCTTTCATGAAATTATTCGCTTGCATGGTGTGCCAAATACTATTGTTTCAGATCGTGATACTAAATTTCTTAGCCACTTTTGGAGATGTTTATGGGCTAAGTTGGGGACTAAACTGCTTTTTAGTACTACTTGTCACCCCCAAACTAATGGACAAACTGAAGTAGTCAATAGAACGTTGTCTACTATGCTTAGGGCTGTTTTGAAGAATAATAAGAAAATGTGGGAGGAATGCTTGCCTCATATTGAATTTGCTTATAATCGTTCATTGCATTCTACTACTAAGATGTGCCCTTTTGAAGTTGTGTATGGTTTCCTACCTCGTGCACCTATTGATTTGTTGCCTCTTCCATCTTCGGAGAAGGTTAATTTTGATGCTAAACAACGTGCTGAATTGATTTTAAAAATGCATGAGTTAACTAAGGAAAACATTGAGCGCATGAATGCTAAATATAAACTTGCTGGAGATAAGGGTAGAAAACATGTTGTGTTTGCACCTGGAGATCTTGTTTGGTTACATTTGCGTAAGGATAGATTTCCTGATTTGCGCAAATCAAAGTTAATGCCACGTGCTGATGGTCCCTTTAAGGTGTTAGAGAAAATAAATGATAATGCATATAAACTTGAGCTGCCTGCAGATTTTGTGGTTAGTTCCACTTTTAACATTGCAGATTTGAAGCCTTATTTGGGTGAGGAAGATGAACTTCCGTCGAGGACGACTTCATTTCAAGAAGGGGAGGATGATGAGGACATCAATACAATTGTTACACCCACAGCCCCTGCTGCTATATATACTGGACCAATTACTAGAGCTCGTGCACGCCAACTAAATTACCAGGTACTTTCGTTTCTTGGTAATGATTCTAATGTTCATGAGAATATGATGCTGCCTAAATTGGATACATTTGTTTTGCTTACAAATGAAGGGCCTAGCTTGGAGAAGGATGAACATTGGAGCAAGAACAAGCATGGAGATGATGGCATGCGCAAGGGGAACAAGAACGGAGTTACAAGTGATGATTTCAGGACATTGAAGCCACCATAATGGGTGCATGAAGCCTTGGACGAAATATACAAGATGCCACTACATAAATTTCGTCCCGAGGCTATTTTAGGTGCTGCGTCACCTTATTATTGGGCCAGGCCCATGTAATTTCGAAATACATAAGTATAGGCTATTTTTTAGAGTCCGTATGTGTGGGGAAACAAGAGATAGGGTTGATTTCGGACCCCTCCACCAAGGGCCACGAAATTCCCCCCTCTTCCTCCATATATACAGCCCTTAGGGCATCGTTTAGACTTTGGGTTTTGTTTAGATTAAAAGTTCGCCATAGCTGCAACTTCGCGTACTTCGTTTGTGTTCAACGACCAGACAAAGGCGTCACAGAACCCCACCTTGATCAATAAGGCTTTCATCTTATATTCGCAATATCCAGATTGCAATCTTAGTTTCTTGCTTGTTCTTCGTTTGCTCGCAGGAAACAGACCCTCGTGGTCAGGTTGATCGTGCTCCGGCGTGGTCAATAACCTCTCGGAGTTGGTTTAGCGATTGCTAAGGCGCGACGTCCTCGCACGTTCGTAGTCGGATCGTCAAAGTCGACTTCCACCAAAGCGATATCCATCATCTCATCGAAAGACGGGACACCTTTGACTCTATCAGCCGCGCCGTGATTTTGTTGGTGTTCTAGGCTCGCGTCTCTAGCACAGTCTAGCCTAGGACCAGCACAGTATCGTCGTTGAGCGTTTATTCAACTTTGCATCTCTGAATTGATTATTGCTGACCCTTTTTGCTACCATATTATAAGCCTTCCCAGCTCCACATACATCTACGTCGTGCGTTTGACTCTCCCTGGTAATCGCTCTATCCAAGCTTTGAGAGTTTTGACTACAACGGTTGCCGATCACCGCCTGCTGCTGGGTAAGAACTGGTAAGAATTTGAGTTTTGCTTGATGGGTTTGTGACACCCACCATCACCACTTGTTCGTAGACTGTAGGATCATATTCTTGTGTGTTTCTATTGCTGCTAACCATGCCAGGATCACAAGCCGACGAGATTGACTGGGAGAATTTACCGAACAAGGAGCTTCATGATAAGTTTCAGCAAATGATGACTGAACAGGTGCAAGATGTGCTGAACAATTTTGAAGAGGCCATGGAGAAGATCACTGGCCTTGAGAAGACGTTCGAAACAAAGCTCGATAACAAGTTTAATGAATTGCTCGCGCATCTTCCACCACCACCACCCGCTGCACCTAACGCACCTCTCCAACAACAACAACAACGACTACCTCCACGTCGCGAAACAGACCTCCGCCGAGCAAGCCGTGTTCCTCTTGCGTTTGGCCAAACTGTTGGTGCTGCTGTTGATACTTCTGTGGCTCCTGCTGCTGATGTGGAGGAGGATGATTATGTGGGAGATTATGAGGATGAGGTTGATCAAAATCAGCACTACGTGCAGCCACCTGTACCACCACCAGCAGGTCGACCTCAGGTATATATTCGTAATGGTAGGCCTGCACCACCACCTCAGGTACGAGATGATGTCCATATTCCTAAACTGAAATTGAATATTCCACCATTTGAGGGTAGATATGTTCCTGATATATATCTTACTTGGGAGTTAGAAACTGAAAAACGATTTACATGTTTACAATATCCTGAGGAGAGACGAGTTGCTGCTGCTGTTTGTGCTTTCACTAGTTTTGCATGTGTATGGTGGTCTGAACATTGTAGATCATATCCTATTCCAACTACTTGGGCTGCTTTGAAAACTGCTATGCGTACGCGTTGGGTTCCACCATATTATCAACGTGAATTGCTTCAAAAATTGCAGCGTTTAAGACAAGGGAAAAATTCTGTAGAAGAATATTATCAGGAATTACAAACTGGCATGATTAGATGTGGTATTATTGAGGAGAATGAAGCTATGCTTGCACGTTTTCTGGGTGGATTAAATAGAGAGATTCAGACCATTCTAGACTATAAGGAGTATACTAATATCACTCGTTTATTCCATCTTGCTTGTAAAGCTGAACGTGAAGTGCAGGATCGACAAGCATTGGGGCGAACTAACTTTTCTGCAGGCCGACCTTCATCACGGACACCACGTGCATCTTCTACTTCAACTGCACCAGCACCTCCATCCGGTGCCACCTCTAGCCGTGATACAAGAAAACAGGCACAACCACCATTATCTGCCAAGAGCGCACCTGCGGGGCCTGCACAGCGTTCTTCTTCTTCCATGGCATCAACAGGGCACACAAGTGATATTATTTGTCGTCGTTGTAAGGGAGGAGGTCATTATGCGAGAGAATGCAAATCTCCGCGTGTGATGATTGCTACCGCGGATGGAGGATATGAGTCTGCTAGTGACTATGATGAGGAGACTTTGGCTCTTATTACACGTGAAGAACATGGTGGAGATGATTCTGATCATGAGACGCAATACATGGCTCCTGAAGACGCTGACAGGTATGAATGTTTAGTTGCTCAACGTGTTTTGAGTGTGCAGATCACACAAGCTGAGCAAAATCAGAGGCACAATTTGTTCCATACCAAGGGAGTTGTGAAGGAACGTTCTGTGCGCGTCATCATAGACGGAGGGAGCTGCAACAACTTGGCTAGCATGGAGATGGTGGAGAAGCTTTCTCTCACCACAAGACCACATCCACATCCTTACTACATCCAATGGTTCAACAACAGCGGCAAGGTTAAGGTAACACGTACTGTTCGTGTGCATTTTAGTATCTCTACATATGCTGATTATGTTGATTGTGATGTGGTACCTATGCAAGCATGTTCCTAATTACTTGGTAGACCATGGCAATTTGATAAAAATTTTGTACACCATGGTACAAACAATCACTATACTCTTGTTCATAAGGATAAAAATATTACTTTGCTTCCTATGACTCTTGATTCCATTTTGAAAGATGATATTAATAGAGCTAATAAAGCAAAATAGGAGACGAATAAGAGTGAAAATCAGATTGTGGCAAAAGAATTTGAGCAACAAATGAAGCCTAATAATAAACCATCTAGTGTTGCTTCTGAAATTAAATTGAAAAGTGCATGTTTATTTGCCACCAAATCTGATATTGATGAGCTAGATTTCAGCAAATCTGTTTGCTATGCTTTTGTGTGCAAAGATGCATTATTTTCATTCGAGGACGTGCCTTCCTCTTTGCCTCCTGCTGTCACTAACATTTTGCAGGAGTTCGCTGACGTCTTTCCACAAGACGTGCCACCGGGATTACCGCCTATTCGAGTGATTGAGCATCAGATTGACTTAATTCCCGGTGCTTCACTGCCAAACCGTGCACCATACCGTACCAATCCAGAGGAGACAAAGGAGATTATGCGTCAAGTACAAGAGCTTCTCGACAAAGGTTATATACGCGAATCCCTTAGTCCTTGTGCTGTTCCTATTATTCTAGTGCCAAAAAAGGATGGTACATCACGTATGTGTGTTGATTGTAGAGGCATTAATAATATTACTATTCATTATCGTCATCCTATTCCTAGGCTAGATGATATGCTTGATGAATTGAGTGGCTCTACAATATTCTCCAAAGTTGATTTGCGTAGTGGATACCATCAAATTCGTATGAAATTGGGAGATGAATGGAAAACAGCATTCAAAACTAAGTTTGGATTATATGAGTGGTTAGTCATGCCTTTTGGGTTAACTAATGCACCTAGTACTTTCATGAGATTAATGAACAAAGTTTTACGTGCTTTCATTGGACGATTTGTGGTAGTTTACTTTGATGACATATTGATTTATAGGAGATCTTTGGAAGAACATTTGGAACATTTACGTGATGTTTTTATTGCTCTACTTGATGCACGTTTGTTTGGTAACCTTGGGAAGTGCACCTTTTGCATCGACCGAGTATCTTTTCTTGGCTATGTTGTTACTCCACAGGGAATTGAAGTTGGTAAAGCCAAGATTGAAGCTATTGAGAGTTGGCCGCAACCCAAAACGGTCACACAAGTGAGGAGTTTTCTTGGCCTCGCTGGATTCTATAGGCGTTTTGTGAGAGATTTCAGCACCATTGCTGCACCTCTCAATGAGCTTACAAAGAAAGATGTGCCTTTTCTTTGGGGTACCGCACAGGAAGAAGCCTTCTCGGTATTGAAAGATAAGTTGACACATGCTCCTTTACTCCAACTTCCTGATTTTAATAAGACTTTTGAGCTTGAATGTGATGCTAGTGGAATTGGATTAGGCGGTGTGTTATTACAAGATGGCAAACCTGTTGCATACTTTTCTGAAAAATTGAGTGGGCCTAGTCTGAATTATTCTACTTATGATAAAGAATTATATGCTCTTGTTCAGACTTTAGAAACATGGCAACATTATTTATGGCCCAAAGAATTTGTTATACATTCTGATCATGAATCTTTGAAACATATTAAAAGTCAAGCTAAACTGAATCATAGACATGCTAAATGGGTTGAATTCATTGAGACTTTTCCTTACGTCATTAAACACAAGAAGGGAAAAGAAAATGTTATTGCTGATGCATTGTCTCGCCGCTATACTATGCTTTCACAACTTGACTTCAAAATATTTGGTTTGGAGACCTTCAAAGATCATTATGTGCATGATGCTGATTTTAAAGATGTAATGCAGAATTGTAAAGAAGGAAGAATGTGGAACAAGTTCGTCGTTAACGATGGATTTGTGCTTCGTGCTAACAAGCTATGCATTCCAGCTAGCTCCGTTCGTCTTTTGTTGTTGCAGGAGGCGCATGGAGGAGGATTAATGGGACACTTTGGCGTGAAGAAGACGGAGGACGTACTTGCTACACATTTCTTTTGGCCTAAGATGAGACAGGATGTTGAGCGTTTTATTGCTCGATGCACTACATGTCAAAAAGCTAAGTCACGACTCAATCCTCATGGTTTATATATGCCTTTGCCTGTACCTAGTGTTCCTTGGGAGGATATATCTATGGACTTTGTTTTAGGTTTACCTCGAACAAAGAAGGGGAGGGATAGCATATTTGTTGTCGTGGATAGATTCTCGAAAATGGCACACTTTATACCATGTCATAAAAGCGATGATGCTGTTAATGTTGCTGATTTGTTCTTTCGTGAAATTATTCGCTTGCATGGTGTGCCAAATACTATTGTTTCTGATCGTGATACTAAATTTCTTAGCCACTTTTGGAGATGTTTATGGGCTAAGTTGGGGACTAAACTACTTTTTAGTACTACTTGTCACCCCCAAACTGATGGACAAACTGAAGTAGTCAATAGAATGTTGTCTACTATGCTTAGGGCTGTTTTGAAGAATAATAAGAAAATGTGGGAGGAATGCTTGCCTCATATTGAATTTGCTTATAATCGTTCATTGCATTCTACTACTAAGATGTGCCCTTTTGAAGTTGTGTATGGTTTCCTACCTCGTGCACCTATTGATTTGTTGCCTCTTCCATCTTCGGAGAAGGTTAATTTTGATGCTAAACAACGTGCTGAATTGATTTTAAAAATGCATGAGTTAACTAAGGAAAACATTGAGCGTATGAATGCTAAATATAAACTTGCTGTGTTGCAATATTTTCATGCCTTCTACTTCTTGTGCTAATTTTTTGGCTTTAGATTTTATGAACTATGCAAGTTACTCATCTATTCATGTGTCATATATGCAAAAATCAAGGGAAGTAAAAATGGATGACATATACATATACAACATGTACACCTTGTCTCTTTTGTTAGCCACATTTCAGATTAAGCAACGCCGAGGACGGCTTTATTTTCAAGAAGGGGAGGATGATGAGGACATGACTACCTTGGATATGACCAAAAATATTGCATATATGCATATTTGTCAGGTGATTTCTAGTGCAAACTATTCAATAATCTATTTATGTTATGCAGAACAAAAATACTTCACACACTTTTGTGTTTTGTCTAATTGCAGGTGTATGGGACATTTGTACAATCCACATATGAAGATAAGGAGGAAAGAGATGTTTACTTGCTGTCCAAAAAGTTCTCTCACGTCACTTTTGGCCCAAGAGAAGATAGAGTCCAAGTCTCTCACGTTCTGGATTCAGATTCGGACTGCACAGACACACCTGACTCAAAACGCACACAAGTTTTTCATACGGACTCCGAATTGGGTGATTCTTTTTTTGTTGGAAACTAGATTTCGTGCACTTTCCAACCCAACTGGAATCACCTTCAAATTCGTCCGGAGCGTTGAGTTGTGGACGAAACAATCTGATGCTGCAGCAGAATCCGAGTCAAACTACAAGTCCAAAGGTGTTACATCACCTCCACTTGGGCCCATTGGCCTTGTACGACCTAGATTTAGTTTTAGGCTGCCTTAGGACGTCCTCCCACCTCCTTGGCCGCCACCCCTTGCTCCTATATAAGTAGATCCATCTAGTAGCTTTTCCTTGGGATTTGTTTAGTTAAAAGTTAGCCATTGCAACTTCGTGTACTTCGTTTGTGTCCAACGACCAGACCAAGACCGCTTACGGATCCCCACCTTTATCAATACTTCATATATATTCGCAATATTCAGATTGCTTTTATCATATTCTTGCTCGTTCTTCGATTGCTTGCAGGAATAGACCTTCGTGGTCAGGTTGATCGTGCTCCGGCGTGGTCAATAACCTCAGGAGATTGGTTTAGCGATTGCTAAGGCGCAACGTCGTGCACGTTTGTAGTCGGATCGTCAAAGTCGTCTCCACCAAATCGGTAGTATCATCTCATCGAAAGATCGGGACACCCCGCCTCTATCATGCTGGAGATAAGGGTAGAAAACATGTTGTGTTTGCACCTAGAGATCTTGTTTGGTTACATTTGCGTAAGGATAGATTTCCTGATTTGCGCAAATCAAAGCTAATGCCACGTGCTGATGGTCCCTTTAAGGTGTTAGAGAAAATAAATGATAATGCATATAAACTTGAGCTGCCTGCAGATTTTGGGGTTAGTCCCACTTTTAACATTGGAGATTTGAAGTCTTATTTGGGTGAGGAAGATGAGTTTCCGTCGAGGACGACTTCATTTCAAGAAGGGGAGGATGATGAGGACATCAATACCATTGTTACACCCACAGCCCCTATTGCTACATATACGGGACCAATTACTAGAGCTCGCGCACGCCAATTAAATTATCAGGTACTTTCGTTTCTTGGTAATGATTCTAATGTTCATGAGAATATAATGCTGCCTAAATTGGATACATTTGTTTTGCTTACAAATGAAGGGCCTAGCTTGGAGAAGGATGAACATTGGAGCAAGAACAAGCATGGAGATGATGCCATGCGCAAGGGGAACAAGAACGGAGTTACAAGTGATGATTTCAGGACTTTGAAGCCACCATAATGGGTGCATGAAGCCATGGACGAAATATACAAGATGCCACTTCATAAATTTTGTCCCGAGGCTATTATAGGTGCTGCGTCACCTTTTTATTGGGCCAGGCCCATGTAATTTCGAAATACATAAGTATAGGCTATTTTTAGAGTCAGTATGTGTGGGGAAACAAGAGATAGGGTTGATTTCGGACCCCTCCACCAAGGGCCACGAAATTCCCCCTCTCTTCCTCCATATATACAGCCCTTAGGGCATCGTTTAGACTTTGGGTTTTGTTTAGATTAAAAGTTCGCCATAGCTGCAACTTCGCGTACTTCGTTTGTGTTCTACGACCAGACAAAGGCGTCATAGAACCCCACCTTGATCAATAAAGCTTTCATCTTATATTCGCAATATCCAGATTGCAATCTTAGTTTCTTGCTTGTTCTTCGTTTGCTCGCAGGAAACAGACCCTCGTGGTCAGGTTGATCGTGCTCCGGCGTGGTCAATAACCTCTCGGAGTTGGTTTAGCGATTGCTAAGGCGCGACGTCCTCGCACGTTCGTAGTCGGATCGTCAAAGTCGACTGCCACCAAAGCGATATCCATCATCTCATGGAAAGACGGGACACCTTCGACTCTATCATGGTGGCTATCGTTTTCTGTGGGAGTCGACTTTGACGATCCGACTACGAACGTGCGAGACGTCGCGCCTTAGCAATCGCTAAACCAACTTCCGAGGGTTATTGACCACGCCGGAGCACGATCAACCTGACCACGAGGGTATGTTTCCTGCGAGCAAACGAAGAACAAGCAAGAAACTGAGATTGCAATCTGGATATTGCGAATATAAGATGAAAGCTTTATTGATCAAGGTGGGGTTCTGTGACGTCTTGGTCTAGTCGTTGGACACAAACGAAGTACGCGAAGTTGCAGCTATGGCGAACTTTTGATCTAAACAAAACCCAAAGTCTAAAGGATGCCCTAAGGGCTGTATATATGGAGGAAGAGGGGGGAATTTCGTGGCCCTTGAGGGTGGGGTCCGAAACCAACCCTAACTCTTGTTTCCCCACACATACGGACTCTAAAAATAGCCTATACTTAAGTATTTCGAAATTACATGGGCCTGGCCCATTAATAAGGTGACGCAGCACCTAGAATAGCCTATGGACGAATATTATGAAGTACCATCTTGTATATTTCGTCCAAGGCTTCATGCACTCCTTATGGCGGCTTTAAAGTCCTAAAATCATCACTTGTAACTCCGTTTGTGATCCCCTTGCGCATGCCATCAACTCCATGTGTGTTCTTGCTCCAATGTTCATCCTTCTCCAAGCTAGGCCCTTCATTTGTAAGCAAAACAAATGTATCCAATTTAGGCTGCATCATAATCTCATGAACATTAGAATCATTACCAAGAAACGAAAGTACCTGGTAATTTAATTGGCGTGCGCGAGCTCTAGTAATTGGTCCAGTATATGTAACAGTAGGGGCTGTGGGTGTAACAATGGTATTGATGTCCTCATCATCCTCCCCTTCTTGAAATGAAGTCGTCCTCGACGGAAGCGCATCTTCCTCACCCAAATAAGGCTTCAAATCTGCAATGTTAAAAGTGGGACTAACCCCAAAATCTACAGGTAGCTCAAGTTTATATGCATTATCATTTATTTTCTCTAACACCTTAAAAGGACCATCAGCACGTGGCATTAGCTTTGATTTGCGCAGATTAGGAAATCTATCTTTACGCAAATGTAACCAAACAAGATCTCCAGGCGCAAACACAACATGTTTTCTACCCTTATCTCCAGCAAGTTTATATTTAGCATTCATACACTCAATGTTTTCCTTAGTTAACTCATGCATTTTTAAAATCAATTCAGAACGTTCTTTAGCATCAAAATTAACCTTCTCTGAAGATGGAAGAGGCAACAAATCAATAGGTGCACGAGGTAGGAAACCATACACAATTTCAAAAGGGCACATCTTAGTAGTAGAATGCAATGAACGATTATAAGCAAATTCAATATGAGGCAAGCATTCTTCCCACATTTTCTTGTTATTCTTCAAAACAGCCCTAAGCATAGTAGACAATGTTCTATTGACTACTTCAGTTTGTCCATCAGTTTGGGGGTGACAAGTAGTACTAAAAAGCAGCTTAGTCCCCAACTTAGCCCATAAACATCTCCAAAAGTGGCTAAGAAATTTAGTATCACGATCTGAAACAATAGTATTTGGCACACCATGTAAGCGAATAATTTCACGAAAGAACAAATCAGCAACATTAACAACATCATCGCTTTTATGACATGGTATAAAGTGTGCCATTTTCGAGAAGCTATCCACGACAACAAATATGCTATCCCTCCCCTTCTTTGTTCAAGGTAAACCTAAAACAAAGTCCATAGATATATCCTCCCAAGGAACACTAGGTACAGGCAAAGGCATATATAAACCATGAGGATTGAGTCGTGACTTAGCTCTTTGACATGCAGTGCAGCGAGCAACAAAACGCTCAACATCCCGTCTCATCTTTGGCCAAAAGAAATGTGTAGCAAGTATATCCTCCGTCTTCTTGACGCCAAAGTGTCCCATTAATCCTCCTCCATGCGCCTCCTGCAACAACAAAAGACGAATGGAGCTAGCTGGAATGCATAGCTTGTTAGCACGAAACACAAATCCATCGTTAAGAACGAACTTGTTCCAAGTTCTCCCTTCCTTACAATTCTGCAATACATCTTTAAATTCATCATCATGAACATATTGATCTTTGATGGTCTCCAAACCAAATATTTTAAAGTCAAGTTGTGAAAGCATAGTATAACGACGAGACAAGGCATCAGCAATAACATTTTCTTTACCCTTCTTGTGTTTAATGACATAAGGGAAAGTCTCAATGAATTCAACCCATTTAGCATGTCTACGGTTCAGTTTTGCTTGACTTTTAATGTGTTTCAAAGATTCATGATCAGAATGTATAACAAATTTCTTGGGCCATAAATAATGTTGCCATGTTTCTAAGGTCCGAACAAGAGCATATAATTCTTTATCATAAGTAGAATAGTTCAGACTAGGCCCACTCAATTTTTCAGAAAAGTATGCAACAGGTTTTCCATCTTGTAATAACACACCTCCTAATCCAATTCCACTAGCATCACATTCAAGCTCAAAAGTCTTATTGAAATTAGGAAGTTGGAGTAAAGGAGCATGTGTCAACTTATCTTTCAATATCGTGAAGGCTTCTTCCTGTGCGATACCCCAAACAAAAGGCACATCCTTCTTTGTAAGCTCATTGAGAGGTGCAGCAATGGTGCTGAAATCTCTCACAAAACACCTATAGAAACCAGCGAGGCCAAGGAAACTCCTCACTTGTGTGACCGTTTTGGGCTGCGGCCAACTCTCAATAGCTTTAATCTTGGCTTTATCAACTTCAATTCCCTGTGGAGTAACAACATAGCCAAGAAAAGATACTCGGTCGGTGCAAAAGGTGCACTTTCCAAGGTTTCCAAACAAACGTGCATCACGTAGAGCAATAAAAACAGCACGTAAATGTTCCAAATGTTCCTCCAAAGATTTGCTATAAATCAATATGTCATCAAAGTAAACTAGCACAAATCGTCCAATGAAAGCACGTAAAACTTCGTTCATTAACCTCATGAAAGTACTAGGTGCATTAGTTAACCCAAAAGGCATGACTAACCACTCATATAATCCAAACTTAGTTTTAAATGCTGTTTTCCATTCATCTCCCAATTTCATACGAATTTGATGGTATCCACTACGCAAATCAACTTTGGAGAATATTGTAGAGCCACTCAATTCATCAAGCATATCATCTAGCCTAGGAATAGGATGACGATAACGAATAGTAATATTATTTATGCCTCTACAATCAACGCACATACGCGACGTACCATCCTTTTTCGGCACTAAAATGATAGGAACAGCACAAGGACTAAGGGATTCGCGTATATAACCTTTGTCGAGCAGTTCTTGTACTTGACGCATAATCTCCTTCGTCTCCTCTGGATTGGTACGGTATGGTGCACGGTTGGGTAGCGAAGCACCGGGAATTAAGTCAATTTGATGCTCAATCCCTCGAATAGGTGGTAATTCCGGTGGCACGTCTTGTGGAAAGACGTCAGTGAACTCCTACAAAATGTTAGTGACAGCAGGGGGCAAAGAGGAAGGCACGTCCTCGAATGAAAATAATGCCTCTTTGAACACAAAGGCATAGCAAACAGATTTGCTGAAATCTAGCTCATCAATAACAGATTTGGTGGCAAGTAAACATGCACTTTTCAATTTAATTTCAGAAACAACAGTACATGGTTTATTATTAGACTTCATTTGGTGCTCAAATTCTTTTGCCACAATCTGGTTTTCACTCTTATTTGTCTCCTGTTTTGCTTTATTAGCTCTATTAATATCATCTTTCAAAATGGAATCAGGAGTCATAGGAAGCGAAGTAATATTTTTATCATTATGAACAAGAGTATACTGATTGTTTCTACCATGGTGTACAGAATTTTTTTTAAATTGCCATGGTCTACCAAGTAATAAGGAACATGCTTGCATAGGTACCACATCACAATCAACATAATCAGCATATGTAGAGATACTAAAATGCAGACGAACGGTACGTGTTACCTTAACCTTGCCGCTGTTGTTAAACCATTGGATGTAGTAAGGATGTGGATGTGGTCTTGTGGTGAGAGATAGCTTCTCCACCATCTCCATGCTAGCCAAGTTATTGCAGCTCCCTCCATCTATGATCACGCGAACAGAACGTTCCTTCACAACTCCCTTTGTATGGAACAAATTATGCCTCTGATTTTGCTCAGCTTGTGTAACCTGCACACTCAAAACATGTTGAGCAACTAAACATTCATACCTGTCAGCATCTTCAGGAGCCATGTATTGCGTCTCATGATCAGAATCGTCTCCACCGTGTTCGTCACGTGTAATAAGAGCCAAAGTCTCCTCATCATAGTCACTAGCAGACTCATACCCACCATCCTCAGTAACAATCATCACACGCTTAGATGGGCATTCTCTCGCATAATGACCTCCACCCTTGCAACGTCGACAAATAATATCATGTGTTTGCCCCGTTGATGCCATGGATGAAGAAGAGCTCTTTGCGGGCCCAGAAGGTGTGCTCTTGGCAGATAGTGGTGATTGTGCCTGCTTTATTGTATCACGGTTGGAGGTGGCAGCCGACGGAGGTGCTGGTGTAGCAGAACGTGTGGAAGTAGATGATGCACGTGGTGCCCATGATGAAGGTCGACCTGCAGAAAAGTTAGTCCGCGCCAATGCGTGTCGATCCTGCACTTCACATTCAGCTTTACAAGCAAGATGGAATAAATGAATGATATTATTATAATCCTTATAGTCTAGAATGGTCTGAATCTCTCTATTTAATCCACCCAGAAAACGTGCAAGCATAGCTTCATTCTCCTCAACAATACCACATCTAATCAAGCCAGTTTGTAATTCCTGATAATATTCTTCTACCGATTTTTTTCCTTGTCTTAAGCGCTGCAATTTTTGAAGTCATTCACGTTGATAATATGGTGGAACCCAACGAGTACGCATAGCAGTTTTCAAAGCAGTCCAAGTAGCTGGAACAGGATATAATCGACAATGTTCAGACCACCAAACACGTGCAAAGCTAGTGAAAGCACAAACAGCAGCAGGAACACGTCTCTCCTCAGGATATTGTAAACATGTAAATCGTTGTTCAGTTTCTGACTCCCAAGTAAGATATATATCAGGAACATATCTACCCTCAAATGGTGGAATATTCAATTTTAGTTTAGGGAGATGGTCATGATCTCGTACCTGAGGGGGAGCCCTAACATTGCCATTATTTGCATGTGGACGACCTGGTGGTTGTGGTGCTGGTGGTTGCACGTAGTTCTTATTTTGATCAACCTCATCCTCGTAATCACCCACATAATCATCCTCCTCCACATCAGCAGCAGGAGCCACAGAAGTATCAACAGCAGCACCAACAGTATGGCCAGGCTGAAGAGGGACACGGCTCGCTCGACGGAGGGCTGTTTCCCGACGTGGAGGTAGTCATCGTCGTTGTTGTTGTTGTTGTTGTTGCAGAGGTGCGGCAGGTGCAGCCGGTGGTGGTGGTGGAAAACGCGAAAGCAATTCAGCAAACTTGTTATCGAGCTTTGTTTCAAACATCTTCTCCATGCCATCTATCTTCTCCATGGCCTCGTCAAATCTATTTAGCACATCTTGCACCTGTCCACTCATCATTTGTTGAAACTTATCATGAAGCTCCTTGTTCGTCAAGTTCTCCCAGTCAGTCTCGTCGGCTTGTGATCCTGGCATGGTTTGCAGCAATAGAAACACACAAGAATATGATCCTACAGAGTACTAACAACTGGTGGTGGTGGCGGGTGTCACAAATCCGTCAAGCAAATCTCAAATTCTTACCAGTTCTTACCCAGCAGCAGGCGGTGATCGGCAACCGATGTAGTCAAAACTCTCAAAGCTTGGATAGAGCGATTACCAGGGAGAGTCAAACGCACGATGTAGATGTATGTGGAGCTGGGAAGGCTTATAATATGGTAGCAAAAAGGGTCAGCAATAATTATTTCAGAGATGCAAAGTTGAATAAACGCTCAACGACGGTACTGTGCTGATCCTAGGCTAGACCGTACTAGAGACGCGACCTAGAACACTAACAAAATCACGGCGCTGCAGGTAAACAAGGGAGGAGCACACTCTGAATTTTTTTTCTTTTTTTCACTTTTTTCCCTCTTTTGTTTTTACTTTTTTCCTCTTTTTTTTTGCTCCGCAACAATTTTTTTTTTTCGAAAAAGTCTACAAATGTCCTAAAAACTGCCTAGCCAGAATTTTCCAGATTTTTTTTTCTGCGGATGGCTCGGAAGTCTACAATTTTTTTGAAACTGGAACTATTTTTCTTCTGCGGATGGCTCGGAAGTTGGGGAGTCCTTCTTTGTCACGACTCGGAGTATGGCGTGATCTGGAAATCCAAAACAGAGTAACAAAATACTGGACTCGGAATAGGACTGGTGGCGGAGATGAATCTGGTGGAACTCGGACTGGCGGCGGAGATGAATCTGGTGGAACTCGGACTGGTGGCAGATATATGTTGCAGGTGGACTCGGATTGGTATGATGGCGGCGGATATGTGGTGGCGTATATGGACTCCGATTGGCGGTGAATATGTGGTATATGGCAGCAGCGATGATGATGATGCGGTGGTGATATATGGCAGTGGCGACGTGACAACCTGTGAACAGAACTCGAAACTCTAAAGGACTAGACGCTAAAACCAGCAACTTGACACGACGATGTAACCGCAAATTCAACAAAGCAAATACAGAAAAGATTATGCAAAGTCTCAGATTGGTTCGGATGGGATGAACTAACCCTAAATTTTTTTCGGCTTTTTCGTGGACTATAGGTATGAAGAATAGACTCGATCTAAACTATGAAAAACTGTAAAATCTCGCCGACCAACCTAGATATCTGATACCACTTGATAGAGGCAAAGGTGTCCCGTCTTTCAATGAGATGGTGGCTATCGTTTTGGAGGAAATCGACTTTGACGATCCGACTATGAACGTGCGAGGACGTCGCGCCTTAGCAATCGCTAAACCAACTCTGAGAGGTTATTGACCACTCCGGAGCATGATCAACCTGGCCACGAAGGTCTATTTCCTGCAGGCAAACGAAGAACAAGCAAGAAACTAAGATTGCAATCTGGATATTGCGAATATAAGAGGAAAGCTTTATTGATCAAGGTGGGGTTCTGTGACGCCTTGGTCTGGTCATTGAACACAAACGAAGTACGCGAAGTTGCAACTATGGCGAACTTTTGATCTAAACAAAACCCAAAGTCTAAACGACGCCCTAAGGGCTGTATATATGGAGGAAGAGGGGGGAATTTCGTGGCCCTTGGGGAAGGGGTCCAAAACCAACCCTATCTCTTGTTTCCCCACACATACGGAGTCTAAAAACAGCCTATACTTATGTATTTCGAAATTACATGGGCCTGGCCCAATAATAAGGTGACATAGCACCTAGAATAGCCTCTGGACGAAATTTATGAAGTGGCATCTGTATATTTCGTCCAAGGCTTCATGCACTCAGTATGGTGGCTTCAATGTCCTGAAATCATCACTTGTAACTCCGTTCTTGTTCCCCTTGCGCATGCCATCAACTCCATGCTTGTTCTTGCTCCAATGTTCATCACTCTTATCCATGCCAGGCCCTTCATTTGTAAGCAAAACAAATGTATCCAATTTAGGCAGCATCATATTCTCATGAACATTAGAATCATTACCAAGAAACGAAAGTACCTGATAATTTAATTGGCGTGCGCGAGCTCTAGTAATTGGTCCAGTATAGGTAGTAGTAGGGGTTGTGTGATAGAGGCAAAGGTGTCCCGTCTTTCGATGAGATGATGGATATCGCTTTGGTGGAAGTCGACTTTGACGATCCGACTACGAACGTGCGAGGACGTCGCGCCTTAGCAATCGCTAAACCAACTCCGAGAGGTTATTGACCACGCCGGAGCACGATCAACCTGACCACGAGGGTCTGTTTCCTGCGAGCAAACGAAGAACAAGCAAGAAACTAAGATTGCAATCTGGATATTGCGAATATAAGATGAAAGCTTTATTGATCAAGGTGGGGTTCTATGACGCCTTTGTCTGGTCGTAGAACACAAACGAAGTACGCGAAGTTGCAGCTATGGCGAACTTTTAATCTAAACAAAACCCAAAGTCTAAACGGTGCCCTAAGGGCTGTATATATGGAGGAAGAGAGGGGGAATTTCGTGGCCCTTGGTGGAGGGGTCCGAAATCAACCCTATCTCTTGTTTCCCCACACATACGGACTCTAAAAATAGCCTATACTTATGTATTTCGAAATTACATGGGCCTGGCCCAATAAAAAGGTGACGCAGCACCTATAATAGCCTCGGGACAAAATTTATGAAGTGGCATCTTGTATATTTCGTCCATGGCTTCATGCACCCATTATGGTGGCTTCAAAGTCCTGAAATCATCACTTGTAACTCCGTTCTTGTTCCCGTTGCGCATGGCATCATCTCCATGCTTGTTCTTGCTCCAATGTTCATCCTTCTCCAAGCTAGGCCCTTCATTTGTAAGCAAAACAAATGTATCCAATTTAGGCAGCATCATATTCTCATGAACATTAGAATCATTACCAAGAAACGAAAGTACCTGATAATTTAATTGGCGTGCGCGAGCTCTAGTAATTGGTCCCATATATGTAGCAGTACGGGCTGTGGGTGTAACAATGGTATTGATGTCCTCATCATCCTCCCCTTCTTGAAATGAAGTCGTCCTCGACGGAAACTCATCTTCCTCACCCAAATAAGACTTCAAATCTGCAATGTTAAAAGTGGGACTAACCCCAAAATCTGCAGGCAGCTCAAGTTTATATGCATTATCATTTATTTTCTCTAACACCTTAAAGGGACCATCAGCACGTGGCATTAGCTTTGATTTGCGCAAATCAGGAAATCTATCCTTACGCAAATGTAACCAAACAAGATCTCCAGGTGCAAACACAACATGTTTTCTACCCTTATCTCCAGCAAGTTTATATTTAGCATTCATACGCTCAATGTTTTCCTTAGTTAACTCATGCATTTTTAAAATCAATTCAGCACGTTGTTTAGCATCAAAATTAACCTTCTCCGAAGATGGAAGAGGCAACAAATCAATAGGTGCACGAGGTAGGAAACCATACACAACTTCAAAAGGGCACATCTTAGTAGTAGAATGCAATGAGCGATTATAAGCAAATTCAATATGAGGCAAGCATTCCTCCCACATTTTCTTATTATTCTTCAAAACAGCCCTAAGCATAGTAGACAACATTCTATTGACTACTTCAGTTTGTCCATCAGTTTGTCCATCAGTTTGGGGGTGACAAGTAGTACTAAAAAGTAGTTTAGTCCCCAACTTAGCCCATAAACATCTCCAAAAGTGGCTAAGAAATTTAGTATCACGATCTGAAACAATAGTATTTGGCACACCATGCAAGCGAATAATTTCACGAAAGAACAAATCAGCAACATTAACAGCATTATCGCTTTTATGACATGGTATAAAGTGTGCCATTTTCGAGGATCTATCCACGACAACAAATATGCTATCCCTCCCCTTCTTTGTTCGAGGTAAACCTAAAACAAAGTCCACAGATATATCCTCCCAAGGAACACTAGGTACAGGCAAAGGCATATATAAACCATGAGGATTGAGTCGTGACTTAGCTTTTTGACATGTAGTGCATCGAGCAATAAAACGCTCAACATCCCGTCTCATCTTTGGCCAAAAGAAATGTGTAGCAAGTACGTCCTCCGTCTTCTTCACGCCAAAGTGTCCCATTAATCCTCCTCCATGCGCCTCCGGCAACAACAAAAGACGAACGGAGCTAGCTGGAATGCATAGCTTGTTAGCACGAAACACAAATCCATCGTTAACGACGAACTTGTTCCACATTCTTCCTTCTTTACAATTCTGCATTACATCTTTAAAATCAGCATCATGCACATATTGATCTTTGATGGTCTCCAAACCAAATATTTTGAAGTCAAGTTGTGAAAGCATAGTATAGCAGCGAGACAATGCATCAGCAATAACATTTTCTTTTCCCTTCTTGTGTTTAATGACATAAGGAAAAGTCTCAATGAATTCAACCCATTTAGCATGTCTACGATTCAGTTTAGCTTGACTTTTAATATGTTTCAAAGATTCATGATCAGAATGTATAACAAATTCTTTGGGCCATAAATAATGTTGCCATTTTTCTAAAGTCCGAACAAGAGCATATAATTCTTTATCATAAGTAGAATAATTCAGACTAGGCCCACTCAATTTTCCAGAAAAGTATGCAACAGGTTTGCCATTTTGTAATAACACACCGCCTAATCCAATTCCACTAGCATCACATTCAAGCTCAAAAGTCTTATTAAAATCAGGAAGTTGGAGTAAAGGAACATGTGTCAACTTATCTTTCAATACCGAGAAGGCTTCTTCCTGTGCGGTACCCCAAAGAAAAGGCACATCTTTCTTTGTAAGCTCATTGAGAGGTGCAGCAATGGTGCTGAAATCTCTCACAAAACGCCTATAGAATCCAGCGAGGCCAAGAAAACTCCTCACTTGTGTGACCGTTTTGGGTTGTGGCCAACTCTCAATAGCTTCAATCTTGGCTTTATCAACTTCAATTCCCTGTGGAGTAACAACATAGCCAAGAAAAGATACTCGGTCGGCGCAAAAGGTGCACTTCCCAAGGTTACCAAACAAACGTGCATCACGTAGAGCAATAAAAACAGCACGTAAATGTTCCAAATGTTCTTCCAAAGATCTGCTATAAATCAATATGTCATCAAAGTAAACTACCACAAATCGTCCAATGAAAGCACGTAAAACTTCGTTCATTAATCTCATGAAAGTACTAGGTGCATTAGTTAACCCAAAAGGCATGACTAACCACTCATATAATCCAAACTTAGTTTTGAATGCTGTTTTCCATTCATCTCCCAATTTCATACGAATTTGATGGTATCCACTATGCAAATCAACTTTGGAGAATATTGTAGAGCCACTCAATTCATCAAGCATATCATCTAGCCTAGGAATAGGATGACGATAACGAATAGTAATATTATTAATGCCTCTAAAATCAACACACATACGTGATGTACCATCCTTTTTCGGCACTAGAATAATAGGAACAGCACAAGGACTAAGGGATTCGCGTATATAACCTTTGTCGAGAAGCTCTTGTACGTGACGCATAATCTCCTTCGTCTCCTCTGGATTGGTACGGTATGGTGCACGGTTTGGCAGTGAAGCACCGGGAATTAAGTCAATCTGATGCTCAATCCCTCGAATAGGCGGTAATCCCGGTGGCACGTCTTGTGGAAAGACGTCAGCGAACTCCTGCAAAATGTTAGTGACAGCAGGAGGCAAAGAGGAAGGCACGTCCTCGAATGAAAATAATGCCTCTTTGCACACAAAAGCATAGCAAACAGATTTGCTGAAATCTAGCTCATCAATATCAGATTTGGTGGCAAATAAACATGCACTTTTCAATTTAATTTCAGAAGCAACACTAGATGGTTTATTATTAGGCTTCATTTATTGCTCAAATTCTTTTGCCACAATCTGATTTTCACCCTTATTCGTCTCCTGTTTTGCTTTATTAGCTCTATTAATATCATCTTTCAAAATGGAATCAGGAGTCATAGGAAGCAAAGTAATATTTTTATCGTTATGAACAAGAGTATAGTGATTGTTTCTACCATGGTGTACAGAATTTTTATCAAATTGCAATGGTCTACCAAGTAATAAGGAACATGCTTGCATAGGTACCACATCACAATCAACATAATCAGCATATGTAGAGATACTAAAATGCACACGAACAGTACGTGTTACCTTAACCTTGCCGCTGTTGTTGAACCATTGGATGTAGTAAGGATGTGGATGTGGTCTTGTGGTGAGAGAAAGCTTCTCCACCATCTCCATGCTAGCCAAGTTGTTGCAGCTCCCTCCGTCTATGATGACGCGCACAGAACGTTCCTTCACAACTCCCTTGGTATGGAACAAATTGTGCCTCTGATTTTGCTCAGCTTGTGTGATCTGCACACTCAAAACACGTTGAGCAACTAAACATTCATACCTGTCAGCGTCTTCAGGAGCCATGTATTGCGTCTCATGATCAGAATCATCTCCACCATGTTCTTCACGTGTAATAAGAGCCAAAGTCTGATGAGGACATCAATACAATTGTTACACCCACAGCCCCTGCTGCTATACATACTGGACCAATTACTAGAGCTCGTGCACGCCAACTAAATTACCAGGTACTTTCGTTTCTTGGTAATGATTCTAATATTCATGAGAATATGATGCTGCCTAAATTGGATACATTTGTTTTGCTTACAAATGAAGGGCCTAGCTTGGAGAAGGATGAACATTGGAGCAAGAACAAGCATGGAGATGATGGCATGCGCAAGGGGAACAAGAACGGAGTTACAAGTGATGATTTCAGGACTTTGAAGCCACCATAATGGGTGCATGAAGCCTTGGACGAAATATACAAGATGCCACTTCATAAATTTCGTCCCGAGGCTATTTTAGGTGCTGCGTCACCTTATTATTGGGCCAGGCCCATGTAATTTCGAAATACATAAGTATAGGCTATTTTTAGAGTCCGTATGTATGGGGAAACAAGGGATAGGGTTGATTTCGGACCCCTCCACCAAGGGCCACGAAATTCCCCCCCTCTTCCTCCATATATACAGCCCTTAGGGCATCGTTTAGACTTTGGGTTTTGTTTAGATTAAAAGTTCGCCATAGCTGCAACTTCGCGTACTTCGTTTGTGTTCAACGACCAGACAAAGGCGTCACAGAACCCCACCTTGATCAATAAAGCTTTCATCTTATATTCGCAATATCCAGATTGCAATCTCAGTTTCTTGCTTGTTCTTCGTTTGCTCGCAGGAAACAGACCCTCGTGGTCAGGTTGATCGTGCTCCGGCGTGGTCAATAACCTCTCGGAGTTGGTTTAGCGATTGCTAAGGCGCGACGTCCTCGCACGTTCGTAGTCGGATCGTCAAAGTCGACTTCCACCAAAGCGAAATCCATCATCTCATCGAAAGACGGGACACCTCCGCCTCTATCAAGTGGTATCAGGGACTAAGGGATTCGCGTATATAACCTTTGTCGAGAAGCTCTTGTACTTGACGCATAATCTCCTTCGTCTCCTCTGGATTGGTACGGTATGGTGCACGGTTTGGCAGTGAAGCACCGGGAATTAAGTCAATCTGATGCTCAATCCCTCGAATAGGCGGTAATCCCGGTGGCACGTCTTGTGGAAAAACGTCAGCGAACTCCTGCAAAATGTTAGTGACAGCAGGAGGCAAAGAGGAAGGCACGTCCTCGAATGAAAATAATGCCTCTTTGCACACAAAAGCATAGCAAACAGATTTGCTCAAATCTAGCTCATCAATATCAGATTTGGTGGCAAATAAACATGCACTTTTCAATTTAATTTCAGAAGCAACACTAGATGGTTTATTATTAGGCTTCATTTGTTGCTCAAATTCTTTTGCCACAATCTGATTTTCACTCTTATTCTTCTCCTGTTGTGCTTTATTAGCTCTATTAATATCATCTTTCAAAATGGAATCAGGAGTCATAGGAAGCAAAGTAATATTTTTATCCTTATGAACAAGAGTATAGTGATTGTTTCTACCATGGTGTACAGAATTTTTATCAAATTGCCATGGTCTACCAAGTAATAAGGAACATGCTTGCATAGGTACCACATCACAATCAACATAATCAGCATATGTAGAGATACTAAAATGCACACGAACAGTACGTGTTACCTTAACCTTGCCGCTGTTGTTGAACCATTGGATGTAGTAAGTATGTGGATGTGGTCTTGTGGTGAGAGAAAGCTTCTCCACCATCTCCATGCTAGCCAAGTTGTTGCAGCTCCCTCCGTCTATGATGACGCGCACAGAACGTTCCTTCACAACTCCCTTGGTATGGAACAAATTGTGCCTCTGATTTTGCTCAGCTTGTGTGACCTGCACACTCAAAACACGTTGAGCAACTAAACATTCATACCTGTCAGCGTCTTCAGGAGCCATGTATTGCGTCTCATGATCAGAATCATCTCCACCATGTTCTTCACGTGTAATAAGAGCCAAAGTCTCCTCATCATAGTCACTAGCGGACTCATATCCACCATCCGCGGTAGCAATCATCACACGCGGAGATTTGCATTCTCTCGCATAATGACCTCCTCCCTTACAATGACGACAAATAATATCACTTGTGTGCCCTGTTGATGCCATGGAAGAAGAAGAACGCTGTGCAGGCCCCGCAGGTGCACTCTTGGCAGATAATGGTGGTTGTGCCTGTTTTCTTGTATCACGGCTGGAGGTGGCACTGGATGGAGGTGCTGGTGCAGTTGAAGTAGAAGATGCACGTGGTGTCCATGATGAAGGTCGGCCTGCAGAAAAGTTAGTTCGCCCCAATGCTTGTCGATCCTGCACTTCACGTTCAGCTTTACAAGCAAGATGGAATAAACGAGTGATATTAGTATACTCCTTATAGTCTAGAATGGTCTGAATCTCTCTATTTAATCCACCCAGAAAACGTGCAAGCATAGGTTCATTCTCCTCAACAATACCACATCTAATCATGCCAGTTTGTAATTCCTGATAATATTCTTCTACAGAATTTTTCCCTTGTCTTAAACGCTGCAATTTTTGAAGCAATTCACGTTGATAATATGGTGGAACCCAACGCGTACGCATAGCAGTTTTCAAAGCAGCCCAAGTAGTTGGAATAGGATATAATCTACAATGTTCATACCACCATACACATGCAAAACTAGTGAAAGCACAAACAGCAGCAGCAACTCGTCTCTCCTCAGGATATTGTAAACATGTAAATCGTTGTTCAGTTTCTAACTCCCAAGTAAGATATATATCAGGAACATATCTACCCTCAAATGGTGGAATATTCAATTTCAGTTTAGGAATATGGACATCATCTCGTACCTGAGGTGGTGGTGCAGGCCTACCATTACGAATATATACCTGAGGTCGACCTGCTGGTGGTGGTACAGGTGGCTGCACGTAGTGCTGATTTTGATCAACCTCATCCTCATAATCTCCCACATAATCATCCTCCTCCACATCAGCAGCAGGAGCCACAGAAGTATCAACAGCAGCACCAACAGTTTGGCCAAACGCAAGAGGAACACGGCTTGCTCGGCGGAGGTCTGTTTCGCGACGTGGAGGTAGTCGTCGTTGTTGTTGTTGGAGAGGTGCGTTAGGTGCAGCGGGTGGTGGTGGTGAAAGACGCGCGAACAATTCATTAAACTTGTTATCGAGCTTTGTTTCGAACGTCTTCTCAAGGCCAGTGATCTTCTCCATGGCCTCTTCAAAATTGTTCAGCACATCTTGCACCTGTTTAGTCATCATTTGCTGAAACTTATCATGAAGCTCCTTGTTCGATAAATTCTCCCAGTCAATCTCGTCGGCTTGTGATCCTGGCATCGTAGCAGCAATAGAAACACACAAGAATATGATCCTACAGACTACGAACAAGTGGTGGTGGTGGGTGTCACAAATCCGTCAAGCAAAACTCAAATTCTTACCAGTTCTTACCCAGCAACAGGCGGTGATCGGCAACCGTTGTAGTCAAAACTCTCAAAGCTTGGATAGAGCGATTACCAGGGAGAGTCAAACGCACGACGTAGATGTATGTGGAGCTGGGAAGGCTTATAATATGGTAGCAAAAAGGGTCAGCAATAATCAATTCAGAGATGCAAAGTTGAATAAACGCTCAACGACGGTACTGTGCTGGTCCTAGGCTAGACTGTGCTAGAGACGCGAGCCTAGAACACCAACAAAATCACGGCGCGGCACGTAAACAAGGGAGGAGCACACTCTGAATTTTTTTTTCTCTTTTTTTTTGCACTTTTTTCCCTCTTTTTTTTTTGCTCCGCAACAATTTTTTTCGAAGAAGTCTACAAATGGTCTAAAAACTACCTAGCCAGAATTTTCCAGACTTAGTTTTTTTCGAGTTTGGAACTAGTTTTCTTCTGTGGATGGCTCGGAAGTTGGGGAGTCCTTCTCTGTCACGACTCGGAGTGTCGCGTGATCTGGAAATCGAGAACAGTGCAACAATTACTGGACTCGGACTAGGACTGGTGGCGGAGATGAATCTGGTGGAACTCGGACTGGTGGCGGAGATGAATCTGGTGGAACACGGACAGGTGGCGGATATATGTTGCAGGTGAACTCGGATTGGCGTGATGGCGGCGGATATGTGGTGGCGTATATGGATTCGGATTGGCGGTGAATATGTGGTGGTGGTATATGGCAACAGCGACGATGATGATGCGGTGGTGATATATGGCAGCGGCGACGTGACAACCTGTGAACAGAACTCGAAACTCTAAAAGACTAGACGCTAAGACCAGCAACTGGACACGACGATGCAACCGCAAATTCAATAAAGCAAATACAGAAAAGATTATGCAAGGCTCAGATTGGTTCGGATGGGATGAACTAACCCTAATTTTTTTTGGCTTTTTCGTGGACTATAGGTATGAAGAACAGACTCGATCTAAACTACAAAAATTGTAAAATCTCACCGAGCAACCTGGAAATCTGATACCACTTGATAGAGGCAAAGGTGTCCCGTCTTTCGATGAGATGATGGATATCGCTTTGGTGGAAGTCGACTTTGACGATCCGACTACGAACGTGCGAGGACGTCGCGCCTTAGCAATCGCTAAACCAACTCCAAGAGGTTATTGACCATGCTGGAGCATGATCAACCTGACCACGAGGGTCTGTTTCCTGCTAGCAAACGGAGAACAAGCAAGAAACTAAGATTGCAATCTAGATATTGCGAATATAAGATGAAAGCTTTATTGATCAAGGTGGGGTTCTGTGACGCCTTTGTCTGGTCGTTGAACACAAACGAAGTACGCGAAGTTGCAGCTATGGCGAACTTTTATGGCCCTTGGTGGAGGGGTCCGAAATCAACCCTATCTCTTGTTTCCCCACACATACGGACTCTAAAAATAGCCTATACTTATGTATTTCGAAATTACATGGGCCCGGCCCAATAAAAAGGTGACGCAGCACCTATAATAGCCTCGGGATGAAATTTATGAAGTGGAATCTTGTATATTTCGTCCATGGCTTCATGCACCCATTATGGTGGCTTCAAAGTCCTGAAATCATCAATTGTAACTCCGTTCTTGTTCCCCTTGCGCATGGCATCATCTCCATGCTTGTTCTGGCTCCAATGTTCATCCTTCTCCAAGCTAGGCCCTTCATTTGTAAGCAAAACAAATGTATCCAATTTAGGCAGCATCATATTCTCATGAACATTAGAATCATTACCAAGAAACGAAAGTACCTGATAATTTAATTGGCGTGCGCGAGCTCTAGTAATTGGTCCCATATATGTAGCAGTAGGGGCTATGGGTGTAACAATGGTATTGATGTCCTCATCACTGTGGGTGTAACAATGGTATTGATGTCCTCATTAGCGACAAGAAGGTCGAGCAAGGGCCATCCCCTTCGACCACGGCGACTGATACGGAGCATCCCACGACCATCCCCATGCATGCCACCTCAACTATCCAAGCTCCAAGTGGTCCAATGACAAGGGCTAGGGCACGTGCTATTCAATCTGAGGTGACATCACTCCTACTTGAGTTTTCCCCCTCTTCAAGTGAGACCTGGCTACTGCCTAAGTTCGAGATACTATGTGTCATCAGGTACAACGCTCAAGACTTGGAGCCGAGGACTGTAGAAGAAGAGATAGGCGTCAACACTCTGGACAGCCCGGAACTTCCGGCCGACCCGGAGCTTCCGGCCGCCGATGACTTCGACCAGCCCAGGCGTGCCAACTCTCGGGTTAGCCGGACCCCGTCCCGGACCTTCCGGCGCCCGGAACCTCCGGCCTGACCGGACCTTCCGGCCCCCGGATGCCAGCACTTCTCCACCGCGCCAACTCTCTGGTTAGGCCGGACCCTCCCTGGAACCTCCGATGCTCAGAACTTCCGGCCCTGCCTGCGCGCAGCCGCTTGGGCCGAGGCCCATGTACCCTTTCGTCACCTAGACTATATATACTCTATCCCGTACGACTTTCTAGGGTTAGCGTTGGTTTATGATAGAGGCGGGGTGTCCCGATCTTTCGATGAGATGATAACTATCGATTTGGTGGAGACGACTTTGACGATCCGACTACAAACGTGCAACGACGTTGTGCCTTAGCAATCGCTAAACCAACTCCGAGAGGTTATTGACCACGCCGGAGCACGATCAACCTGACCACGAAGGTCTATTCCTGCAAGCAATCGAAGAACAAGCAAGAATATGATAAAAGCAATCTGAATATCATGAATATGTATGAAGTATTGATAATGGTGGGGATCCGAAAAGTGGTCTTGGTCTGGTCGTTGGACACAAACGAAGCACACGAAGTTGCAATGGCTAACTTTTAACTAAACAAATCCCCAAGCAAAAAGCTACTAGATGGATCTACTTATATAGGAGCAAGGGGTGGCGGCCAAGAAGGTGGGAGGACGTCCCAAGGCAGCCTAAAACTAAATCTAGGTCGTACAAGGCCAATGGGCCCAAGTGGAGGTGATGTAACACCTTTGGACTTGTAGTTTGACTCGGATTCTGCTGCAGCATCAGATTGTTTCGTCCACAACTCAATGCTCCGGACGAATTTGAAGGTGATTCCAATTGGGTTGGAAAGTGCACGAAATCTAGTTTCCAACAAAAAAGGAATCACCCAATTTGGAGTCCGTATGAAAAACTTGTGTGCGTTTTGAGTCAGGTATGTCTGTGCAGTCCGAATCTGAATCCAGAACGTGAGAGACTTGGACTCTATCTTCTCTTGGGCCAAAAGTGACGTGAGAGAACTTTTTGGACAGCAAATAAACATCTCTTTATTCCTTATCTTCATATGTGGATTGTACAAATGTCCCATAAACCTGCAATTAGACAAAACACAAAAGTGTGTGAAGTATTTTTGTTCTGGATAACATAAATAGATTATTGAATAGTTTGCACTAGAAATCACCTGACAAATATGCATATATGCAATATTTTTGGTCATATCCAAGATAGTCATGTCCTCATCAGTTTAGCTCATACTTAGAGATAGAGCTTCGCTCATCCACATCGGATCTACTCCTCGTGAGAGACCGCGGCCTCTTCGGAGAAGATCCCTTTGGATTCAAGCCCCCTTTCTAAGGGAAGATACCCCCGTGGATTCAAGACCTCCTCACGGAGAAGACCAGCTAACTTTGTATCGTCCTTAGTTGTCCGTGGATCCGTGTATCGTTCTATGTACCCGAGGATCTAGCACATGTGTGACTTGTTCTTGTTAGTTTGAGTGTTCCTCTTGTGTTTCCCCTTGTGTTTTCCCTCGTTTCCCTCCTCGCGTTCTTCGCGTTCTTCGTGGGATCCGCTCCTTTCGTGAATGATCGGGCGATTAGGGTTCCACCCTACATCATCTTGGTATCTAGAGCAAGGTTGATCACGATTTCGAAGCCTCCCCGTGATGGTAGTTTTCGCATGTGCTCCGATTGTAGACCCACCAATGCTATCACCGTTCGCTATAGGTATCCCATTCCACGCCTAGATGATATGCTTGATGAGCTTAGCGGTGCCACTATATTTTCTAAAATTGATCTTAAAAGTGGTTACTATCAAATCCGCATACAAGAGGGTGATGAATGGAAAACTGCCTTCAAAACCAAGTTTGGTTTGTATGAGTGGTTAGTCATGCCTATGGGTCTTTCGGAAGCACCGGGCACTTTTATGCGCCTTATGAATCATGTCTTTCGCCCTTACATTTGTATTTTTGTTGTGTTTTACTTCGATGACATTCTTGTGTTTAGCAAATCTATTATAGAGCATGTCACCCATGTCCGCACCGTTTTGCAAACTCTTAGAAAAGAGTGACTCTGTGCTAATATGGAGAAATGCCTTTTTGGTGTTGATAAGCTCGTTTTCTTGGGTTTTGTTGTTTCTTCTAAGGGTGTTCATGTTGATGAGTCCAAGATTAATGCTATTAAGACTTGGCCGCAACCAACCAACTTGCATCAAGTGCGTAGTTTTCTTGGCCTTGCGGGTTTCTATCGTCGCTTTGTGAAGGATTTTAGCACCATTGCTTTGCCTTTACATGCTTTGAGCAAGAAGAATGCGCCTTTTGTTTGGGGACCATCCCAAGATACCGCATTCAATGAGCTTAAGAATTTGCTTACTAATGCTCCCGTGCTTGCTTTACCAAACTTCGACAAGCCTTTTGAAATTCATTGCGATGGTAGTGGTAATGGCATAGGAGGTGTGTTAACGCAAGAGAAGCGCCCCGTAGCTTACTTTAGTGAGAAACTTTCCGAAGCGCAACTCAATTATCCCATCTATGACAAAGAGCTATATGCTTTAGTCCGTGTTTTGCATGAATGGGAACACTACCTTCGTCCCCATGAGTTTATCATTCATACCGATCATGAGACTCTCAAGTATCTTAAGGGACAAACTAAGTTGAACAAGCGTCATGCTAAATGGAGTGAATTTATTGCATCTTTTCCCTATGTCATCAAGTACATCAAGGGTAAAGAAAACATAGTAGCGGATGCTCTTTCCCGCATTTGCATGCTTGTCAAGCAACTTGAGTTAGATGTCATTGGCTTCGAGCATATCAAAAACTTATATGAGCATGATGCAACTTTTGCCATTCCTTATGCCAAGTGTTTGTCGAATACATCTTGGGAACGCTATTACATCAAAGATGGCTACCTTATGAGAGCTAACAAACTTTGCATTCCTGAGTCCTCGCTTCGTTTGTTGCTTTTGCAGGAATCTCATGGAGGAGGCTTAATGGGACACTTCGGACGCGACAAGACGTTCTCCACGCTCTCGAAGAGCTACTTTTGGCCTAAGATGTTTCGGAATGTCAATCGTTTCACCAACCGGTGTTCTACATGTCGCAAAGCTAAGTCCAAAGCTCAATCTCATGGTCTCTATATGCCTTTACAGATTCCATACCAACCTTGGGAAGACATTAGCATGGACTTTGTACTTGGTTTGCCTAGAACTCGAAATGGGAAAGATTCCATATTTGTCGTTGTGGACCGTTTCTCCAAAATGGCACATTTTATTCCTTGTCACAAGATAGACGATGCTTCACATGTTGCTAATCTCTTTTGTAGGGAAATATTGCGTCTCCATGGTATGCCAAATACAATTGTCTCGGACCGCGACGTCAAGTTCCTTAGCTACTTTTGGAAGACCCTATGCGCCAAGCTTTGAATCAAGCTACTCTTTTCCACGGCGTACCATCCTCAAACCGATGGCCAAACGGAGGTGACAAACCGCACACTCTCCGCTCTACTTCGAGTACTCATCAAGAAGAACATCAAGGATTAGGAGGAGTGTCTACCCATCGCCGAGTTCGCCTACAACCGAGCAAGACACTCAACAACCGGCAAGTCCCCTTTCGAGGTCGTCTATGGATTAAACCCTTTGTCACCATTGGATATTCTACCTCTTCCACTCCAAGAGAGAATCAATTTGGACGCAAGTGCACGAGCGACCCATCTCAAGTAGGTGCATGAAGATATAAGAAACAACATCGAGCGCCAAGTACAACGCCTTGCGACCAAGCTCAACGTCAACAAGCAACCTATGGTCTTCAACATTGGTGATCTCGTGTGGCCACACCTTCGCAAGGAGCGCTTTCCACAAGAACGCAAGTCTAAGCTTCGACCTCGAGCAGATGGACCCTTCAAGGTGCTCGCACGCTACAACGACAACGCTTACAAGATCGACCTCCCGCGCGACAAGTACAACGTGAGCGACATCTTCAACATCAAAGATCTCTCTCCCTTCCATGGTGATGAACAACTCGATCCGAGGACGGATCTTCCCCAAGGGAGGGGAGATGATGCGGAGCATCCCACGACCATCCCCATGGATGCCACCTCAACTATCCAAGCTCCAAGTGGACCAATGACAAGGGCTAGGGCACGTGCTATTAAATCCGAGGTGACATCACTCCTACTTGAGTTTTCCCCATCTTCAAGTGAGACATGGCTACTGCCTAAGTCCGAGATACTATGTGTCATCGGGTACAACGCTCAAGACTCGGAGCCGAGGACTGTAGAAGAAGAGACAGGCATCAACACTCTGGACAGCCCGGAACTTCTGGCCCCCGGACCTTCTGGCCGATCAAGAGCTTCCGGCCGCCGATGACTTCGACCAGCCCTGGCGTGCCAACTCTCGGGTTAGCCCAGACCCCGTCCCGGACCTTCCGGCGCCCGGAACCTCTGGCTGCCCGGACCTTCCGGCCCCCGGATGCCAGCACATCTCCACCGCGCCAACTCTCTGGTTAGGCCGGACCCTCCCCGAAACCTCCGGTGCCCGGAACTTCCGGCCCTGCCTGCGCGCAGCCACTTGGGCCGAGGCCCGTGTACCCTTTCGTCACCTAGAATATATATACTCTATCCCGTACGACTTTCTAGGGTTAGCGTTGGTTTAGCTCATACCAGCTTCGCTCATCCACATCGGATCTACTCCTCGTGAGAGACCGCGGCCTCTTCAGAGAAGATCCCTTTGGATTCAAGCCCCCTTTCTAAGGGAAGATCCCCCCGTGGATTCAAGACCTCCTCACGGAGAAGACCGGCTACCTTTGTATCGTCCTTAGTTGTCCGGGGATTCGTGTATCGTTCTATGTACCCGAGGATCTAGCACATGTGTTACTTGTTCTTGTTAGTTTGAGTGTTCCTCTTGTGTTTCCCCTTGTGTTTTCCCTCGTTTCCCTCCTCGTGTTCTTCGCGTTCTTCGCGGGATCCGCTCCTTTCGTGAAAGATCGGGCGATTAGGGTTCCACCCTACGTCAGCGATGAGCACGAACCTCTTCAACAATATGAAGACGGCGCCCATATAGCGACCGCACATGAGACCTTATCTTTGGTCTTGGAGGAGAGTGATGATGTGCCATCTTCGGCCTTCATCCACGGCTACGACTACGACGTGATTGAGCATGGATACATTTGCACCAACATCTCTCCAACACCGACATGTGACGAGATGCCCCAATTGCCATGTGAGGAAAGCCACCACCACATGAGTGACATGAGTGACTCCACCATACGTGACATTGAGAGCAGTTACTATGAGAGGATGAGTGTGACCACCACTAGCCCCACACTTGAGAGCATGCCACACATCCTATGTGAGGTTGAGAGCCATTTGAGTGACTCCACCAACCATATGAGTGTGAGCATCCAAGAGGGAGTGAGTGAGCCACCACACTTAGTGAGTGAGGTAGTTGACACGGCACGAGAGGCACTATGATTTCTAACGACTTAACCTCTACTCCGAGTGTGTTTTCTTCTTTGGTGCTAGGTCTCCTACATGACGACATGGCTATCCTCGACGAGCCCATATGTCCAATGGAGACAATGATGGCCATGGTGGAAGATGATGCACCCCCCACATGGTTCCATCAAGGTGAAGATGACCACGACTTCGTCTTCAACACCACACCTACAACACATGAGCGATGCTCCAAAGGTAAGATAGGTGATGGTGCTTCTCTTGTCCCACCAGTCGACTATTTTACGAATGATTGGCTGCATGATGTTGACACACCTATACCCATGCTTCATGCTAGTGCGACTTCTTCATGTCATGACTCACCTATTTATGATGAATATGATGACGAGCATGTCGAGTTGCCTAGTTGTGATGCTATGCTCCATAGGATATCATGTGAAAAATCTTTTGGTCACATCATGTTTGACAATCCATTAACCTTGTCATATGCTATGAGTGATATACCCCATATTGCATCATTTCAATATCAACATAGTAGCTATGCATGCCCCATTAAAATAAATCCCGTTTGCACTTATGGCATAGATGACGAGATGATGGTCATTGGCTTTTGTTTTTCATGTGATGATATTGCTATGCTTCCTTTACATGATTTGTGCAATTCATGTACTATGCCATGCCATGATCACAATGTTCCAAATATGCATTGTTTTGGATGTTGTCAATATTCTCCGTGTGATGTTTCCATTAATGCTCATGTGGAGACCCCCATAGTTTCCTCATACATATTAGGAGATTTTGATGCATTCCATACTTTGCATGATTCTCATAATTGCTTGCACCATATGCATTCCATGAATAACAATGCTCTAGATATTTCCCATGATGCATTAACCAATTTGAGTCTCCATTATGCTATACATAACAACAAACCTATCATGATGGATGACATGTTTCTATATCACACATCTCATTTATTTGAGTATTGGCTATTTTGTGCTAACCAACACTTGCACATGCGCATCATGATGGATGATGTGTACATCTACCACGCACACACAATTTTCCCTTTGGCTTTGTTTTGTGTAGGTACTCACGTATACTTGTCAACCTCTCAATCCCAAGAGTTGACGAAACGATCTCTTGAGAGCAAAGATGACTTGGGATCCCGTGAACTATCTGTCCTACCACTCTCTTCGCGCAACGACTACACGCATCTATTTCACTTGGCTCTCACACGACTATGGGCTATATACCGCTTGTCGCTTCATGTTCATTTTACCATGTTCACTTTGCATGCTATGCTTGCTTCTATGCCTTTGCCATGCAATTGTGACCCTTGTTTGCATCTACCCATGATTCACCTTTATGCTACTCCTATGTGTATTTGCAGGCTTGGTGGAGATCCTTGTTGCTATTGCCATGTGAACCATGAACCTCTTTTTCTCATTCTTGCTTCCATACTTGTGATAGGTCATGTGCATTATGTATGCCCACCATTTGCACACATGACATGCTTGCCATGGTTACTCCTAGTACATTGCATCTTCGCACTACTAGCTTGCTTTACTTGATCGCTATGATTGCTTGCTTTATCGCATCACCCATGTTCCACTATTACTCGCTTTCTTGGGTTGATGACATATATGCTCATGCCTCTCACATGATTTGTCTTGACCATTGTCTCTTTTCTCCATTAGTTGCATCACTCATATCACCTTGTATTGAGTGCCAACTTGCTATGCTTGATCATGGAGACTTGGACATATTACTTGTGATGCATGCTTGTTTCATTGAGCCTATTGTATTTGGTTGTTCTCTCATCATATGCCTCCATACTATGAAATGCTCCCTTGTCCTTTCTTATGATGAGCATGATGCATACACTTGTTGGGTATCTTACCACCCGAATGATAGGTTTTGCACTTCCTCTAACCTCATTTGTTTTTGCGAGTGTTTGTCATGTTCTTTCCTTTTGAAGGATTCACAAGGTGGTACCATCACGAGACATATTGGCTATGTGAAGGCATACAAGATGCGCAACTCCAACATCCTTGGGACATTTCTAAAGGTGACCTCCTTCCCTTTGAGCCATCTTCAAACAAGCATATTGGATGGGTCATTCTTCCATTGTTGTCTCCTCCTTCTTGTCCACATGTTACATCTATTGGATGGAGGACCGACATTGGAGATGGAACCCATGTACATTCAAGTTGAGGAGCGCTCGTACTTATTGGATGCACCTTCGAACCTCCACTTATGCCACGACATCGAGCATTGGTACTCCAACACATCCGTATTTGTTGATTGTGCTCACACATGTCATGCTCGATGGACATATCATACACATGAAAAAAAATCATCTTAATGCATGGATTGACTCACATCATTATTGCCATGTTGCATCTTGTATTCCCATGTCATCCATAATATATGAGCTTGTGCACTTTCTTAGCAAATTTGTTGTGATCTTCCTTGATGGCATATATATACATCATGATCATATTGCTCATCATCAATTGCATGATCACATACTCATATTGAGCATCAATTGCCATATTCATGCTATTGATAAACCGTCTCTTTATGACATCATTTTGCACCATGGTTGCATTGATCACATTCACAATACATTTGTGTGCACAATGAATGCTTTTGCTCCCATGAATGCTTTGCATACCATTCCATATCTTTTGGATAAGCTTCATGCACCTTGTCATGATCAATCTTGTCACACGGACTCTTTCTTATTTGATGGACACTTTGTGTGCGCTAACCATTGTATTTTCGAGTGTCGTTTGCGTTTGCTCTTTTTACATGTATACCACTCCGGCGACACCTTCGAGTACTTGGATTGCTCCATGTCGTTCTCTTCGTCCAACTACAAGTCCGTCCACGACAACTGTTTCCATGCTGATGAGGTTTTAGATCTGAGGTCGGATCTTTCCCAAGGGAGGGGAGATGATGCGGAGCATCCTACGATCACCCCATGTACACTCGAGCATACGCCATTGGACACAAGGTGAACTCGCTCCTTTCCGAATCTTCCCTTTCTGCAGGTAATACATGGATGCTACTTTGATGAGGACATGACTACCTTGGATATGACCAAAAATATTGCATATATGCATATTTGTCAGGTGATTTCTAGTGCAAACTATTCAATAATCTATTTGTGTTATCCAGAACAAAAATACTTCACACACTTTTGTGTTTTGTCTAATTGCAGGTGTATGGGACATTTGTACAATCCACATATGAAGATAAGGAAGAAAGAGATGTTTATTTGCTGTCCAAAAAGTTCTCTCACGTCACTTTTGGCCCAAGAGAAGATAGAGTCCAAGTCTCTCACGTTCTGGATTCAGATTCGGACTGCACAGACATACCTGACTCAAAACGCACACAAGTTTTTCATACGGACTCCGAATTGGGTGATTCGTTTTTTGTTGGAAACTAGATTTCGTGCACTTTCCAACCCAAGTGGAATCACCTTCAAATTCGTCCGGAGCGTTGAGTTGTGGACGAAACAATCTGATGCTGCAGCAGAATCCGAGTCAAACTACAAGTCCAAAGGTGTTACATCACCTCCACTTGGGCCCATTGGCCTTGTACGACCTAGATTTAGTTTTAGGCTGCCTTGGGACGTCCTCCCACCTCCTTGGCCGCCACCCCTTGCTCCTATATAAGTAGATCCATCTAGTAGCTTTTCCTTGGGATTTGTTTAGTTAAAAGTTAGCCATTGCAACTTCGTGTACTTCGTTTGTGTCCAACGACCAGACCAAGACCGCTTACGGATCCCCACCTTTATCAATACCTCATTTATACTCGCAATATTCAGATTGCTTTTATCATATTCTTGCTTGTTCTTCGATTGCTTGCAGGAATAGACCTTCGTGGTCAGGTTGATTGTGCTCCGGTGTGGTCAATAACCTCTCAGAGTTGGTTTAGCGATTGCTAAGGCGCAACGTCGTGCTCGTTTGTAGTCGGATCGTCAAAGTCATCTTCACCAAATCGATAGTTATCATCTCATCGAAAGATCGGGACACCCCGCCTCTATCATACTTCAAGCGCGGACCTTGTGCATACTCAGGTACACCCGAGGAGACCATGGAGAACCCAAGGACCAAGGCCAAGCGTGCGCGGAAGCGACGACAGAAGAAGATGGAGACAGCTCCAGGACCCGGACATCCGGCCCCAGGCCCGGGCATCCGGCTGCTGGAGACGACCCCTACAGCAACAGCCTCCCAGCTGCCAAGTGCTACAGGCCCTGGAAATCCGGACACCGCCGAACCCGAGAGCAACAAGACCAACCCCGCCAGCCCGGACATCCGGCCCCTCCAGCCCGGACATCCGGCCCTCCGCGAACGCCCGAACATCCGGCCCGTCGGCCGGACATCCGGCCTTCCCTGCCTGCCTGCAGTGCATCTGGGCCGAGGCCATGTACCCCTTTGCCCCATAGACTATATATACTCCCCCTCCACCTATGTTCTAGGGTTAGCATTGATTTAGCTCATTTTAGAGATAGAGCATTGCTCATCCACATCGGATCTACTCCACGAGAGAGACCGCTGCCTCTATGGAGAATATCCCTTTGGACTCAAGACCTCCTTGCAGAGAAGAACATCAAGACCTCCTCACGGAGAAGACCGGCTACCTTTGTATCATCCGTTGTTGACTTTGGATCTTGTATCTTCCTTTGTGTTCATGGATCTAGCGCATGTGTGATCATACTTGTTGGTTTGAGTGTTCTCTTGTGTTCCCCTTGTGATTTTCCCCTCGTTCCCCTCCTCGTGTTCTTCGTGTTCATCGTGGGATGCGCTCCTTTCGTGAAAGATCGGCCGATTAGGGTTCTACCCTACATCACTTTCCGCGCACAAGGAGGAGCAAGATGCAAGGATGGAGGAGATTCGGACCTTGTTGATCAACCGTTCTTCCCCTTGATCATCCTCAAGGCGACGACGTTCAAGTCACAAGTCTTCGGAGCGCAAAAATGATGCAAGCGCAAGTCGTCCACGTCCACATCTCCATGGCGACCACCATCGCGTTCATGATCCACCTCGTCATGAAGGACAAGTCACCTCCAAGCAACATGTGCATGACGACGATGAACCTACTACGAGCTCAAGTGCGACAACGACACCATCAACATGAAGATGCTCGCCAAGCGCAAATGTACAAGTCCCAACAAGCCCTACTTCACGCCAAGCCCAAACATCATGAGCACAAGAGAAGACTGCGAGACGAGCACCACCAAGACGGAGCTACGACTACAACAACCACTATGGCATCTTCGCCAAGTGCTATCAAGGCATCTTCACCATCGGACGTATGACATCTTCGCCTACTTCCCATGAGTTTGCCTACATCGACATCTTCACCAACGAGGCGACCACCTATGAGCAAGGGCGGCACTTCCATCTTCGGAAGCCCCTTAAGGAAGATGGCCGAGCATGGGAATTTCCTTTCGATCATGGAGACGAGCTACGAGGTGCCACATCATATGGGCCTCCAACAACAAGACGACGACAAGAAGGTCGAGCAAGGGCCATCCCCTTCTACCACGGCAACGAGCACGAACCTCTTCAACAACATGAAGACGACGCCCATATTGGACTCATACTCCGAGTCAAGCTACGAGACCGCACATGAGACCTTATCTTTGGTCTTGGAGGAGAGTGATGATGTGCCATCTTCGGCCTTCATCCACGGCTACGACAACGACATGATTGAGTATGGAGACGTTTGCACCTACATCTCTCCGACACCCACATATCATGAGATGACCCAATTGTCATGTGAGGAGAGCCACCACACCACAAGTGATATGAGTGACTCCACCATATGTGACATTGAGTGCATTTCCTATGAGACGATGAGTGTGACCACCACTAGCCCCACACTTGAGAGCATGCCACACATCCTATGTGAGGTTGAGAGCCATTTGAGTGACTACACCAACCATATGAGTGAGAGCATCCAGGAGGGGGTGAGTGAGCCACAACACTTAGTGAGTGAGGTAGTTGAGATGGCATGTGAGGCCACTATGATTTCAAATGACTTCACCTCTACTCCGAGTGTGTTTTCTTCTTTGGTGCTAGGTCTCTGATGAGGACATCAATACCATTCTTACACCCATAGCCCCTGCTGCTATATATGTTGGACCAATTACTAGAGGTCGGGCACGCCAATTGAATTACCAGGTACTTTCGTTTCTTGGTAATGATTCTAATGTTCATGAGAATATGATGCTGCCTAAATTGGATACATTTGTTTTGCTTACAAATGAAGGGCCTGGCATGGATAAGAGGGATGAACACTAGAGCAAGACCAAGCATGGAGATGATGGCATGCGCAAGGGGATCAAGAACGGAGTTACAAGTGATGATTTCAGGACTTTGAAACCACCATAAGGAGTGCATGAAGCCTTGGACGAAATATACAAGATGCCACTTCATAAATTTCGTCGAGAGGCTATTCTAGGTGCTGCGTCACCTTATTATTGGGCCAGGCCCATGTATTTTCGAAATACTTAAGTATAGGCTGTTTTTAGAGTCCGCATGTGTGGGGAAACAAGAGTTAGGGTTGGTTTGGGACCCCTCCAAGGGCCACGAAATTCCTCCCCCTCTTCCTCCATATATACAGCCCTTAGGGCATCGTTTATACTTTGGGTTTTGTTTAGATTAAAAGTTCGCCATAGCTGCAACTTCACGTACTTCATTTGTGTGCAATGACCAGACCAAGACGTCACATAACCCCACCTTGATCAATAAAGCTTTCATCTTTTATTCGCAATATCTAGATTGCAATCTCAGTTTCTTGCTTGTTCTTCGTTTGCTCGCAGGAAATAGACCCTCGTGGTCAGGTTGATCGTGCTCCGGCGTGGTCAATAACCCTCGGAAGTTGGTTTAAGGATTGCTAAGGTGCAACATCTTCGCACATTCGTAGTCGGATCGTCAAAGTTGATTCCCACAGAAAACGATATCTATCTCATCGAAACATCGGGACACCTTCGCCTCTATCAAGTGGTATTAGATTTTCAGGTTGCTTGGTGAGATTTTACAGTTTTTTGTAGTTTAGATCGAGTCTATTCTTCATACCTATAGTCCACGAAAAAGCCAAACAGAAAATTAGGGTTAGTTCATCCTATCCGAACCAATCTGAGCCTTTGCATAATCTTTTCTGTATTTGCTTTGTTGAATTTGCGGTTGCATCGTCATGTCAAGTTGTTGGTCTTAGCGTCTAGTCCTTTAGAGTTTTGAGTTCTGTTCACAGGTTGTCATGTCGCCGCTGCCATATATCACCACCGCATCATCATCATCGCTGCTGACATATACCACCACCGCACCAAGTTCATCGCCACTGCCATACACCACCACCACATATTCACCGCCAATCTGAGTCCATATACGCCACCAAATATCAGTCGCCATCATGCCAATCCGAGTCCACCTGCAACATATATCCGCCACCAGTCTGAGTTCCACCAGATTCATCTCCGCCACCAGTCCGAGATTCCACCAGACTCATCTCCGCCACCAGCCCTAGTCCGAGTCCAGTAATTGTTGCTTTGGTTTCGATTTCCAGATCACGCGATACTCTAAGTCATGACAGAGTAGGACTCCCCAACTTCCGAGCCATCGCAGAAGAAAAATAGTTCCAAACTCAAAAAAAACTAAGTCTGGAAAATTATGGCTAGGCAGTTTTTAGACCATTTGTAGACTTTCTCGAAAAAAAATTGTTGCGGAGCAAAAAAAGAGAGGAAAAAAGTGAAGAAAAAGAAAAAAATTTAGAGCGTGCTCCTCCCTTGTTTCCGTGCAGCGTCGTGATTTTGTTAGTGCTCTAGGCTCGCGTCTCTAGAACGGTCTAGCCTAGGACCAACACAGTACCGTCATTGAGCGTTTGTTCAACTTTGCATCTCTGAATTGATTATTGCTGACCCTTTTTGCTACCATATTATAAGCCTTCCCAGCTCCACATACCTCTACGTCGTGCGTCTGACTCTCCCTGGTAACCTCTCAATCCAAGCTTTGAGAGTTTTGACTACGATGGTTGCCGATCACCGCCTGCTGCTGGGTAAGAACTGGTAAGAATTTAAGATTTGCTTGACAGATTTGTGACTGTCCACCACACCATCACCACGAGTTCCCAGTAAAGACAATGACCATCATCTCGTCATCTATGCCATAAGTGCAAATGGGATGTATTTTAATGGGGCATGCATAGTTACTATGTTGAGATTGAAATGAGGCTATATGGGAGATCTCACTCATAGCATATGACAAGTTCAATGGATTGTCAAACATGAAGTGACCAATAGAATTTTCACAAGATATCCTATGAAGCATAGCATCACAACTAGGCAACTCAACATGCTCATCATCATATTCATCATAAATAGGTAAGTCAAGGCATGAAGAAGTCTCACTAGCGTGAAGCATGGTAATAGGTAGGTCAACATCATGGGAGCAATCGATGTCAAGATAGTCCACTAGTGGGACAAGAGAAGTACCATCACCTATGTTACCTTTGGAGCATCGCTCATGTGTTGTAGGTGAGGTGTTCAAGATCGTCTCGTTGTCATCTTCATCTTGATGGAACCATGTGGGGGGTGCATGATAGAGGCAAAGGTGTCCCGTCTTTCGATGGGATGATGGATATCGCTTTGGTGGAAGTCGATTTTGACGATCCGACTACGAACGTGCGAGGACGTCGCGCCTTAGCAATCGCTAAACCAACTCCGAGAGGTTATTGACCACGCCGGAGCACGATCAACCTGACCACGAGGGTCTGTTTCCTGGGAGCAAACGAAGAAAAAGCAAGAAACTAAGATTGCAATCTGGATATTGCGAATATAAGATGAAAGCTTTATTGATCAAGGTGGGGTTCTGTGACGCCTTTGTCTGGTCGTTGAACACAAACGAAATACGCGAAGTTGCAGCTATGGCGAACTTTTAATCTAAACAAAACCCGAAGTCTAAACGATGCCCTAAGGGCTGTATATATGGAGGAAGAGGGGGGAATTTCGTGGCCCTTGGTGGAGGGGTCCGAAATCAACCCTATCTCTTGTTTCCCCACACATACGGACTCTAAAAATAGCCTATACTTATGTATTTCGAAATTACATGGGCCTGGCCCAATAATAAGGTGACGCAGCACCTAAAATAGCCTCGGGACGAAATTTATGAAGTGGCATCTTGTATATTTCGTCCAAGGCTTCATGCACCCATTATGGTGGCTTCAAAGTCCTGAAATCATCACTTGTAACTCCGTTCTTGTTCCCCTTGCGCATGCCATCATCTCCATGCTTGTTCTTGCTCCAATGTTCATCCTTCTCCAAGCTAGGCCCTTCATTTGTAAGCAAAACAAATGTATCCAATTTAGGCAGCATCATAATCTCATGAACATTAGAATCATTACCAAGAAACGAAAGTACCTGGTAATTTAGTTGGCGTGCACGAGCTCTAGTAATTGGTCCAGTATGTATAGCAGCAGGGGCTATGGGTGTAACAATTGTATTGATGTCTTGATTTTAACAAATGGTCCATAGGATAACACTCTTCATGAATTAGTATCTCTTGAATATCACGGTTTAATCCTCCCCAAAATCTATACATAAAATCATCTTCACTTTCTTCTAAAGAGAAATGCAACAAGGTAGTTTGTAAATCATCATAATATTTTGTTACAGTTTCACTACCTTGTTTTAAGTGTTGCAACTTCTTAATCATGTCACGAGTATAATAAGCAGGGACGAAAGTATGTCGCATGGCAAGTTTCAAATCATCCCAAGTAGTAGGTATATAATCAGGGTGTAACCGACAATATTCACTCCACCAAACCAAAGCATAACCAGTGAAAGAACCAACCGCAACCTTAACCTTTTTATGTTCATTGAAATTATGGGAAGCAAATATATTTTTTATGTCGAACTCCCATTCAATATATAAAGCAGGTTTAAAACGGCCATTAAATGGTGGTATAGATACATTAACCTGATCATGTGCATTTGGATGTTTGTGCACCTCTCGTGACGGTTGTGGTATTTGCAAAGGTGGTGGCACGTCTCCCGCGATCGACAAAGCTCTGATACCACTTGATAGAGGCGAGGGTCCCGATCTTTCGATGAGATGATGGATATCGCTTTGGTGGAAGTCGACTTTGACGATCCGACTACGAACGTGCGAGGACGTCGCGCCTTAGCAATCGCTAAACCAACTCCGAGAGGTTATTGACCACGCCGGAGCACGATCAACCTGACCACGAGGGTCTGTTTCCTGCGAGCAATCGAAGAACAAGCAAGAAACTAAGATTGCAATCTGGATATTGCGAATATAAGATGAAAGCTTTATTGATCAAGGTGGGGTTCTGTGACGCCTTTGTCTGGTCGTTGAACACAGACGAAGTACGCGAAGTTGCACCTATGGCGAACTTTTAATCTAAACAAAACCCAAAGTCTAAACGATGCCCTAAGGGCTGTATATATGGAGGAAGAGGGGGGGAATTTCGTGGCCCTTGGTGGAGGGGTCCGAAATCAACCCTATCTCTTGTTTCCCCACACATACGGACTCTAAAAATAGCCTATACTTATGTATTTCGAAATTACATGGGCCTGGCCCAATAATAAGGTGACGCAGCACCTAAAATAGCCTCGGGACGAAATTTATGAAGTGGCGTCTTGTATATTTCGTCCAAGGCTTCATGCACCCATTATGGTGGCTTCAAAGTCCTGAAATCATCACTTGTAACTCCGTTCTTGTTTCCCTTGCGCATGCCATCATCTCCATGCTTGTTCTTGCTCCAATGTTCATCCTTCTCCAAGCTAGGCCCTTCATTTGTAAGCAAAACAAATGTATCCAATTTAGGCAGCATCATATTCTCATGAACATTAGAATCATTACCAAGAAACGAAAGTACCTGGTAATTTAGTTGGCGTGCACGAGCTCTAGTAATTGGTCCAGTATGTATAGCAGCAGGGGCTGTGGGTGTAACAATTGTATTGATGTCCTCATCACAAGATGAAACAAATGGTCCATAGGATAACACTCTTCATGAATTAGTATCTCTTGAATATCACGGTTTAATCCTCCCCAAAATCTATCCATAAAATCATCTTCACTTTCTTCTAAAGAGGAATGCAACAAGGTAGTTTGTAAATCATCATAATATTTTGTTACAGTTTCACTACCTTGTTTTAAGTGTTGCAACTTCTTAATCATGTCACGAGTATAATAAGCAGGGACGAAAGTATGTCGCATGGCAAGTTTCAAATCATCCCAAGTAGTAGGTATATAATCAGGGTGTAACCGACAATATTCACTCCACCAAACCAAAGCATAACCAGTGAAAGAACCAACCGCAACCTTAACCTTTTTATGTTCATCGAAATTATGGGAAGCAAATATATTTTTTATGTTGAACTCCCATTCAATATATAAAGCAGGTTTAAAACGGCCATTAAATGATGGTATAGATACATTAACCTGATCATGTGCATTTGGATGTTTGTGCACCTCTCGTGACGGTTGTGGTATTTGCAAAGGTGGTGGCACGTCTCCCGCGATCGACAAAGCCCATGAATTGACTCTGGATCCTGTCATGATTAGTAGAACAAGAAACAAAACCCAAAAATAATGTTCCTATAACTACTAGGATGTGGTGGTAAAACGCTCACAGTAAAGCAAATATCAATGTCTTACAAGTTCTTACCATGCAGCAGGCGGTGATCGGCAACCAGCGGTGTCAAGTAACTCCGAATATTGAGTAAAGCGATTGCCAGGGGAGCGTACGTATACACGGTGTAGAAATATGTGGAGTTGGGTTGGCTATATATGGTAGCAAAAGATTAGCAATAATCAATTCAAAGATGCAATGTTGAATAAACGCTCAACGACGGTACTGTGCTGGTCCTAGGCTAGACGGAACTAGAGACGCGAGCCTAGAACACTAATGAGGTCACGTCGTAGCACAACTAGCATCAATGAAGGATACTAAGTAGCTCTGGACAGCAAGATATAAGTGAAGATCACAACGGCAGTAAAGATAATGATGTGAAACAACAGCCAAGCAGGATATATCAACAACTTTGTCTCCAACTTTCCTCTGCAAAAATTTGTGCCGATTTTTTTGTTTTTTTTTCTCTTTTTTTTCCTCACACTTTTTTTTCTTTCTCTCCTTTTTTTTCTCTGACTTTTTTTCTCCTTTTTTTTCTCTCGTTTTTTTCTCTCTCTTTTTTCTCCCTCTTTCCAAAACAAACTAGATAAGATGCAGATTGGATCAAGTGAAGATGTGAACGATCTCAACTATTATTATGACATTGAATGGTGGGTAGCACGTGGTGGAAATTGATGGATGGGTGGTGGACAGCGGAAGAGATAAAGATGCAGCGGTGGCGTGACTAATGTGAACAGAACTCGAAACTCTAAACGAACTAGACACTAAGACCAGCAACTCAACACGACGATGCAACCGATAATTCAACTACGCAAGCAATGAAAAGAAAATTGCAAAGGCTCAGACTGGCTTGGACCAAGGATGAATAGATCTAACTCTTTTTTGTGGCTTTTTGATGAGGACATAACTACCTTGGATATGACCAAAAATATTTCATATATGCATATTTGTCTGGTGATTTCTAGTGCAAGCCATTCAATAATCTATTTATGTTATCCAGAACAAAAATACTTCACACACTTTTGTGTTTTGTCTAATTGCAGGTTTATGGGACATTTGTACAATCCACATATGAAGATAAGGAAGAAAGAGATGTTTATTTGCTGTCCAAAAAGTTCTCTCATGTCACTTTTGGCCCAAGAGAAGATAGAGTCCAAGTCTCTCACGTTCTGGATTCAGATTCGGACTGCACAGACATACCTGACTCAAAACACACACAAGTTTTTCATACGGACTCCGAATTGGGTGATTCTTTTTTTGTTGGAAACTAGATTTCGTGCACTTTCCAACCCAATTGGAATCACCTTCAAATTCGTCCGGAGCGTTGAGTTGTGGACGAAACAATCTGATGTTGGAGCAGAATCCGAGTCAAACTACAAGTCCAAAGGTGTTACATCACCTCCACTTGGGCCCATTGGCCCTGTACGACCTAGATTTAGTTTTAGGCTGCCTTGGGACGTCCTCCCACCTCCTTGGCCGCCACCCCTTGCTCCTATATAAGTAGATCCATCTAGTAGCTTTTCCTTGGGTTTTGTTTAGATTAAAAGTTCGCCATAGCTGCAACTTCGCGTACTTCGTTTGTGTTCAACGACCAGACAAAGGCGTCACAGAACCCTACCTTGATCAATAAAGCTTTCATCTTATATTCGCAATATCCAGATTGCAATCTCAGTTTCTTGCTTGTTCTTCGTTTGCTCGCAGGAAACAGACCCTCGTGGTCAGGTTGATCGTGCTCCGGCGTGGTCAATAACCTCTCGGAGTTGGTTTAGCGATTGCTAAGGCGCGACGTCCTCGCACGTTCGTAGTCGGATCGTCAAAGTCGACTTCCACCAAAGCGAAATCCACCATCTCATCGAAAGACGGGACACCTTCGCCTCTATCAAGTGGTATCAGTTTTCAGGTTGCTCGGTGAGAATTTCCAGTTTTCCTAGATTAGATTTATTTTCTTACCTATTGTCCAAGAAAAAGCCACAAAAAAGAGTTAGATCTATTCATCCTTGGTCCAAGCCAGTCTGAGCCTTTGCAATTTTCTTTTCATTGCTTGCATAGTTGAATTATCGGTTGCATCGTCGTGTCGAGTTGCTGGTCTTAGTGTCTAGTTCGTTTAGAGTTTTGAGTTCTGTTCACATTAGTCACGCCACCGCTGCATCATTATCTCTTCCGCTGTCCACCACCCATCCATCAATTTCCACCACGTGCTACCCACCATTCATTGTTATAATAATAGTTGAGATCGTTCACATCTTCACTTGATCCAATCTGCATCTTATCTAGTTTGTTTTGGAAAGAGGGAGAAAAAAAGAGAGAGAAAAAAAGGAGAGAAAAAAAAGGAGAAAAAAAGTCAGAGAAAAAAAGGAGAGAAAGAAAAAAAAGTGTGAGGAAAAAAAAGAGAGAAAAAAAAACAAAAAAATCGGCACAAACTTTTTCAGAGGAAAGTTGGAGACAGAGTTCTTGTATATCCTGCTTGGCAGTTGTTTTTCATCATTATCTTCACTGCCGTTGTGATCTTCACTTATATCTTGCTGTCAAGAGCTACTTAGTATCCTTCATTGATGCTAGTTGTGCTACGCCGTGACCTCATTAGTGTTCTAGGCTCGCGTCTCTAGTCCGGTCTAGCCTAGGACCAGCACAGTACCGTCGTTGAGCGTTTATTCAACATTGCATCTTTGAATTGATTATTGCTAATCTTTTGCTACCATATATAGCCAACCCAGCTCCACATATTTCTACACCGTGTATACGTACGCTCCCCTGGCAATCGCTTTACTCAATATTTGGAGTTACTTGACACCGCTGGTTGCCGATCACCGCCTGCTGCATGGTAAGAACTTGTAAGACACTGATATTTGCTTTACTGTGAGTGTTTTACCACCACATCCTAGTAGTTATAGAAACATTATTTTTGGGTTTTGTTTCTTGTTCTACTAATCATGACAGGATCCAGAGTCAATTCATGGGCTTTGTCGATCGCGGGAGACGTGCCACCACCTTTGCAAATACCACAACCGTCACGAGAGGTGCACAAACATCCAAATGCACATGATCAGGTTAATGTATCTATACCACCATTTAATGGCCGTTTTAAACCTGCTTTATATATTGAATGGGAGTTCGACATAAAAAAAATATTTGCTTCCCATAATTTCAATGAACATAAAAAGGTTAAGGTTGCGGTTGGTTCTTTCACTGGTTATGCTTTGGTTTGGTGGAGTGAATATTGTCGGTTACACCCTGATTATATACCTACTACTTGGGATGATTTGAGACTTGCCATGCGACATACTTTCGTCCCTGCTTATTATACTCGTGACATGATTAAGATGTTGCAATACTTAAAACAAGGTAGTGAAACTGTAACAAAATATTATGATGATTTACAAACTACCTTGTTGCATTCCTCTTTAGAAGAAAGTGAAGATGATTTTATGGATAGATTTTGGGGAGGATTAAACCGTGATATTCAAGAGATACTAATTCATGAAGAGTGTTATCCTATGGACCATTTGTTTCATCTTGCTTGCAAAGCTGAACAGGAAATTAAACGACGTGTTGGCCACGAGGAGAACAAGCACACGGTGCACATTCCAAGAGTTGATATGATTGTTCCTTCAACTACTAGGCATACTATGACAACCACATCCGTTGTTGTCAGGACTACATCACCTCCACCATGTGACACATCGCCCCCGAGAGTGGCTACATCATCTGAGTTGATCATAAGAGGTAATGACAAAGGTACTGATCTTCCATCTCTAGATGAGAATGATGAATGCCTTGTCAATTTGAATGCACCATCTGATGAGCTACCCACTACTTTGATCACACCACCTATTTTAGAGGACTACGTTGATAATTTGACTTTGCCATGTGATCAAACAACTGAAATACCAACAATTTTGAGTGCACCCATTGAATTAACTATTGATGCAAAAGAACTAATGTTTAATCATTTTGATATGACCTCTAATCTTGGTGATGATTCTGTGTTGAATGACTTATTGCATGTTTGCTTATTTAAGCATGTTGTAGCGTGTAAATTTGATGCAAGTAAGGTTTATTCACCAATGTTGGGATGGTTTAATGATGAACATTGTCAATCTTTTGAAATGAATAAGAGCTTCACTTATATGTGCAAACTGAGTTGCAATATTTTCATGCCTTCTACTTCTTGTGCTAATTTTTTGGCTTTAGATTTTATGAACTATGCAAGTTACTCATCTATTCATGTGTCATATATGCAAAAATCAAGGGAAGTAAAAATGGATGACATATACATATACAACATGTACACCTTGTCTCTTTTGTTAGCCACATTTCAGATTAAGCAACGCCGAGGACGGCTTTATTTTCAAGAAGGGGAGGATGATGAGGACATAACTACCTTGGATATGACCAAAAATATTGCATATATGCATATTTGTCAGGTGATTTCTAGTGCAAGCCATTCAATAATCTATTTATGTTATCCAGAACAAAAATACTTCACACACTTTTGTGTTTTGTCTAATTGCAGGTTTATGGGACATTTGTACAATCCACATATGAAGATAAGGAAGAAAGAGATGTTTATTTGCTGTCCAAAAAGTTCTCTCACGTCACTTTTGGCCCAAGAGAAGATAGAGTCCAAGTCTCTCACGTTCTGGATTCAGATTCGGACTGCACAGACATACCTGACTCAGAACGCACACAAGTTTTTCATACGGACTCCGAATTGGGTGATTCTTTTTTTGTTGGAAACTAGATTTCGTGCACTTTCCAACCCAATTGGAATCACCTTCAAATTCATCCGGAGCGTTGAGTTGTGGACGAAACAATCTGATGTTGCAGCAGAATCCGAGTCAAACTACAAGTCCAAAGGTGTTACATCACCTCCACTTGGGCCCATTGGCCTTGTACGACCTAGATTTAGTTTTAGGCTGCCTTGGGACGTCCTCCCACCTCCTTGGCCGCCACCCCTTGCTCCTATATAAGTAGATCCATCTAGTAGCTTTTCCTTGGGTTTTGTTTAGATTAAAAGTTCGCCATAGCTGCAACTTCACGTACTTCGTTTGTGTTCAACGACCAGACAAAGGCGTCACAGAACCCCACCTTGATCAATAAAGCTTTCATCTTATATTCGCAATATCCAGATTGCAATCTCAGTTTCTTGCTTGTTCTTCGTTTGCTCGCAGGAAACAGACCCTCGTGGTCAGGTTGATCGTGCTCCGGCGTGGTCAATAACCTCTCGGAGTTGGTTTAGCGATTGCTAAGGCGCGACGTCCTCGCACGTTCGTAGTCGGATCGTCAAAGTCGACTTCCACCAAAGCGAAATCCACCATCTCATCGAAATACGGGACACCTTCGCCTCTATCACTTTTTCTTGGACAATAGGTAAGAAAATAAATCTAATCTAGGAAAACTGGAAATTCTCACCGAGCAACCTGAAAACTGATACCACTTGATAGAGGCAAAGGTGTCCCGTCTTTCGATGAGATGATGGATATCGCTTTGGTGGAAGTCGACTTTGACGATCGGACTACGAACGTGCGAGGACGTCGCGCCTTAGCAATCGCTAAACCAACTCCGAGAGGTTATTGACCACGCCGGAGCACGATCAACCTGACCACGAGGGTCTGTTTCCTGCGAGCAAACGAAGAACAAGCAAGAAACTAAGATTGCAATCTGGATATTGCGAATATAAGATGAAAGCTTTATTGATCAAGGTGGGGTTCTGTGACGCCTTTGTCTGGTCGTTGAACACAAACGAAATACGCGAAGTTGCAGCTATGGCGAACTTTTAATCTAAACAAAACCCAAAGTCTAAACGATGCCCTAAGGGCTGTATATATGGAGGAAGAGGGGGGAATTTCGTGGCCCTTGGTGGAGGGGTCCGAAATCAACCCTATCTCTTGTTTCCCCACACATACGGACTCTAAAACTAGCCTATACTTATGTATTTCGAAATTACATGGGCCTCGCCCAATAATAAGGTGACGCAGCACCTAAAATAGCCTCGGGACGAAATTTATGAAGTGGCATCTTGTATATTTCGTCCAAGGCTTCATGCACCCATTATGGTGGCTTCAAAGTCCTGAAATCATCACTTGTAACTCCGTTCTTGTTCCCCTTGCACATGCCATCATCTCCATGCTTGTTCTTGCTCCAATGTTCATCATTCTCCAAGCTAGGCCCTTCATTTGTAAGCAAAGCAAATGTATCCAATTTAGGCAGCATCATAATCTCATGAACATTAGAATCATTACCAAGAAACGAAAGTACCTGGTAATTTAGTTAGCGTGCACGAGCTCTAGTAATTGGTCCAGTATGTATAGCAGCAGGGGCTGTGGGTGTAACAATTGTATTGATGTCCTCATCAGTGCATCATCGTCCACCATGGCCATCGTCGTCTCCATTGGAGGTATGGACTCGTCGAGGATAGGCATGTCGTCATGTAGGAGACCTAGCACCAAAGAAGAAAACACACTCGGAGTAGAGGGTAAGTCGTTAGAAATCATAATGGCCTCACATGCCATGTAAACTACCTCACTCACTAAGTGTTGTGGATCACTCACTCCCTCAAGGATGCTCTCACTCATATGGTTGGTGGAGTCACTCAAATGGCGCTCAACCTCACATAGGATGTGTGGCATGCTCTCAAGTGTGGGGCTAGTGGTGGTCACACTCATCCTCTCATAGGAAATGCTCTCAATGTCACGTGTGGTGGAGTCACTCATGTGGTGGTGGCTCTCCTCACATGGCAATTGGGGCATCTCGTCACATGTCGTTGCCGGAGAGATGTTGGTGCAAATGTCTCCATGCTCAATCATGTCGTGGTCGTAGCCGTGGATGAAGGCCGAAGATGGCACATCATCACTCTCATCGAAGACCAAAGATAAGGTCTCATGAGCGGTCTCGTAGCTTGACTCGGAGTATGAGTCCAATAGTGGCGCCGTCTTCATGTTGTTGAAGAGGTTCGTGCTCGTCGTCGTGGTCAAAGAGGATGGCCCTTGCTCGACCTTCTTGTCACCATCTTGTTGTTGGAGGCCCAAATGATGTGGCAACTCGTAGCTCGTCTCCATGACCGAAGGGAAATTCCCATGCTCGGCCATCTTCCTTGAGGGGCTTCCGAAGATGGAAGTGTCGCCCTCACTTGTAGGTGGTCGCCTTGGACTTGATGAAGTCAATGTAGGCGTACTCATGGGAAGTAGGAGAAGATGTCGTACGTCCAAAGGCGAAGATGCCTTGATAGCACTTGGTGAAGATGCCGAAGTGGTTGTTGTAGCCGTAGCTCCGTCTTGGTGGTGCTCGTCTCGCGGTCTTCTCTTGTGGTCATGATGTTTGGACTTGGCGTGAAGTAGGGCTTGTTCGGACTTGTACGCTTGCGCGTGTTGAGCATCTTCATGTTGATGATGTCGTTGTCGTGCTTGAGCTCGTAGTAGATGTCGTTCATCGTCGTTGTGCACATGTTGCTTGGAGGTAACATGCCCTTCATGACGAGATGGATCACGAATGTGATGGTAGTCGCCATGGAGATGTGGACGTGGACGACTTGCGCTTGTGTCGCTTGGGCGCTTCGAAGAGGATCGATGTACTTGGCGCCGCCTTGAAAATGATGGAGGGGAAGTAGACTTGATCAAGGCCCGAATCTCCTCCGTCCTTGCATCTTGCTCCTCTTTATGTGCGGAAAGCTTCTTGTCGATGTAGTCCCTTTTCCTCGCTTCGTAGTGACGAATGTCAATGGAGAGGTTCTCGATGCGCTCTCGCAGTCTTGATTGTGCGCCTTGCATTTGTCATTGTAGATCGAAGATTGACGCTTTGGTGATGTAGTTGTTCATGCCGTAGTTGTTGTGGAAGACCGGAGATGAAATGCCTTGCCTATCCATCACAATATTCGAGCCAATATGAATGGAGAAAGAGAAGAACGAATACCAAATGTACCTTGACCGAAGTTGAAAGTGGATCAATGATCACTCCAATATGGACAAGGAAATAGCACAATTGGTACCAATTCTTGTCGGTTTCTCACACCTACACAAGTAAGGCTTATGGTGGAGCCCGGTGAGGATAGTGGCCCAAAAATTTAATGCAAAATGTTAGCAAGAGTCAATAATGTTGAAAAAGATTCACAAATTCGCAGGTGTAACAAGTAGACCAATAGCAATATGTGGCACACGGAAACACACACGGATAGATAAATGGGGTCGTGCAACCAAGGATGAGCACAAACTGTGGAATCCACGGATAACACTCGTGTTGCACAACTCAAGAGAGACGCTAGGACGATTGCTCACTAGGCGGATACGACACTTGTGCACAACCTATAAGATGCAAAATGGATAACTTTCTATCCCAAGTATGCTATGTATGTATGGTTCCCGGTGTTTCTCACAAGGTGATCCAAGATGATCTTATATTCAATGTGGTATGATGCTATGGCTATTGCTTACGAGCTCTTTTGTTTCTCTCTTTTTCTTTGCTTAAAAGCTTATTATCTTTTTTTGTATGGCCACTTTGCAAAATGCACAAACCAAGATAGCAATTGTGTATATGCGGGAACAATCTTGAGGCACACGAGATGATATGATACCGATATAATATGGTTGTATGCAATGTATGGTGTAGGTCACTAATGTGCACAAGTAACGTTGCCGGCACTACTCAAATGGCTAGTCTCGATAGGTAAGTGACGCAAAATGGGCTAGGGGTTATCAATGCAAAGGCAAGGGAATATACAATGGAGGGGTACCACGATACCAAGATGATATGGAGGTTACCGTCCGTGGTGATGATGAGTGGCGGTGATCTTGATGGAGATAGCAAGATGATGGAGACTCGTCCCTAAGTAGCCGAAACACCTTAGGAAACGGAAAAACCGCGAACTCAAAATCTCAAATGTCATATGGTGGTAGCGGGAATGCGGTGGTGGTTGCGGAAGCTCAAAGGGATTGCGGAAGTGCAATGATGGGTTGTGGAGTACGCAATGCGGAAATGGAGGGTAAGGTGGTGGACTATACATGGTGTCGGAGTTGGAAGCACGGTCCCTAAGTAGCCGAAACACCTTAGGATACACAACTCACAACACAAATAAAATTGGGTTAGGTCGGGGTGGCGGGAGTGAGGTGGGCAAAACTATGCGGAAGTTATGGTGGTGGTGGTGGTTGATGAAGAAGCAACCATCCCTAAGTAGCCTAGACACCTTAGGAGACTCAAATCACTCCTCAAGCAACCACTAATGCGATGGGGAACAAAATTGGTTAGGTTGCGGAAGTCGGTGGTGGTGTAGCGGATGATGTGATGGAAGCCCTAGGCAAAGATGCCAAAGTGCACAATATTTGATGGAGTCAAGAGATGTTGGTGGTATTTTTGTGGTAAGGGGGATGTCAAGAGCTTCAAAACAAGCTAAAGAACGTCAAAATCGGAGTTCGGATGAATTAGTTATGGCCGAAACAAAATTTCAGCGAAGTCAGTTTTTACAGGTAGCGGACGTCCGGAAATGGACGGATGTCCGGTCGCCGGACGTCCGGTCGGGTCCGAAATCCGCTAATTTCAGCTCGGGTTAGGGGTTCGTCCTGTAAGGTCGGACGTCCGGTGCTTCCTGGGTCTCCGGACGTCTGGTAAACCAACGGTCGTCAGGTGGGTCGGGGTCAACTCGAGATCCGTGATTCGGGACGCGATTTTGGGCGGAAAATGGGGATTTTGGGGTCAAAATTGATGAGATTTCATGGTTGAAAGATGGGGAAACTTGGGGAGATGCTAGATCCACTTGAAACCAAGAAAATCCATGGATCAAAATCAACAAAACATCATCAAACCAACAAATCACAAAAAAAATTGGGGCTATTTTTGGTGGGGATTTTCGAATTTAGGACGAAATCAAGCAAAAGAAGGCTAGAAAACGGTGGGGGAGGCTCCGAAATCGTGATCAACGTGGCTCATGATACCAAGATGATGGTATCAAGAGACAAGCTGGCTCTGATCCAAGATGATGTAGGGTGGAGACTCTAATCGCCCGATCTTTCACGAAAGGAGCGGATCCCGGGGAAAACACGAAGAACACGAGGATGAACGGAAGGAAAACACAAGAGGAAATCACCAAACCGACACGAATAAGTCACACATGGGCTAGATCCTTGAGTACATAGAACGATACACGAATCCACGGACAACTAGGAACGATACACGGTAACCGATTCTTCTCCGTGAGGAGGTCTTGTATCCAGAAGGGGATCTTCCCTTGAAAAGGGGTCTTGAATCCAAGGTGGATCTTCTCCGAAGAGGGGTCGTGGTCTCTCTCGAGGAGTAGATCCGATATGGATGAGCAATGCTCTATCTCTCAAATGAGCTAAACCAATGCTAACCCTAACTAGGAGGAGGTGGAGGAGTATATATAGTCTAGGTGAATGAAAGGGTAAGTGGCTTCGGCCCAACACACGGGCGGGCGCACAGGCGTTGGACGTCCGGTGGCTCGCGAGGGTCCGGTCATCCAGTTCATGTCGGACGTCCGGCGTTTTGGCTCTGGACAGGTGGTGTCGGACGTCCGGTCAGCGTCGGTCGTCCGGGCGCTGGAGAGTGTCGGACGTCCAGTGTCTAACGGTCGTCCGGGCGCTGGGAGTCGTCGGACGTCCGGTGGCTCCGGTCGTCCATAGATTCGGCTCGGGTCCTCAGGGGCCGGACGTCCGGGCTGGGCTGGTCGTCCGGTGGCTGTAGCTTCGCGCAGCTTCTTCTCTTGGTCCTTGTACTTGGCGTCCTCGCTAGCTGTTCCGTTGGATGTGGTGACTTTGTGGATTTGCTCCAAGTACCTGATCATGCATAGAACACACGTTGGAGGTAGTAGCCATATCTCACATGTAGAAAGTGATGGTTCGGAGAGGACTGAGTTCACCTTGTGTCCAATGGCGTATGTTCGAGGTCTCGTCATATGTCCAATTGGGGTTTGGAGAGTAGTCGGAGTGTACATGAGGATGAACGTGGGATGCTTCGCATCAAGATTTGAGGAGTCCATGGAGAATATAGATGGCATTGAGAAGTCGTTCGAAACAAAGCTCGATAACAAGTTTAATGAATTGCTCGCGCGTCTTCCACCGCCCGCTGCACCTGTCGCACCTCTACAACAACAACAACAACAACATTGTCTTCCAAATCAAGTGGGACAAGCACAACACGTTCCCATTGAGCCTGGTCAAACTTTTGGTGCTGCTGTACCTACTGTTGGTGCTTCTATAGCTCCTACTGCTACTGCAGAGGTGGAGGACCATTACGAGGATGAGGTTGGTCAAAATCAGAACTACGTGCAACTACCAGCACCACCACCAGGTCGTCCTCATGCATATCATCGCAACGGTAGGGCTGCACCACCACCTGAGGTACGAGATCATGACCATCTACCTAAACTGAAATTGAATATTCCACCATTTGAGGGTAGATATGTTCCTGATATATATCTTACTTGGGAGTTAGAAATTGAACAACGTTTCACATGATTACAATATCCTGAGGAGGGATGTGTTCCTGCTGCTGTCTGTGCTTTCACATGCAAAACTAGTGAACATTGTATGTGTTTGGTGGTCTGAACATTGTAGATTATATCCCATTTCAGCTACTCAGGCTGCTTTAAAAGCTGCTATGCATACTCGTTGGGTTCCACCTAATTATCAATGTGAATTACTTCAAAAATTGCAGCATTTAAGACAAGGAAAAAATTCTATAGAAGAATATTATCAGGAATTACAAACTGGCATGATTATATATGGTATTATTGAGGAGAATGAACCTATGCTTGCATGTTTTATGGGTGGATTAAATAGAAAGATTCAGACCATTCTAGAGTATAAGGAGTGTACTAATATCACTCGTTTATTCCATCTTGCTTGTAAAGCTGAACGTGAAGTGCAGGATCGACAGGCATTGGCGCGAACTAACTTTTCTGCAGGTCGATCTTCATCATGGACACCATGTGCATCATGATGTAGGGTAGAACCCTAGTGCCCCTATCTTTCACGAAAGGAGCGAATCCCGCGATGAACACGAGGAGGGAAACGAGGGAAAATCACGAGGGGAGCACAAGAGAACACTCAAGCCAACAAGAAATAGTCACACATGTGCTAGATCCTCGAGTACATAAAGTAAGATGCACGATCCACGATCAACTAGGGACGATACACGGTAACCGGTCTTCTCCGTGAGGAGGCCTTGAAGTTCTTCTCCAAAAGGAGGTCTTGAATCCAAAGGGATCTTCTCCGTAGAGGCCGCGGTCTCTCTCGTGGAGTAGATCCAATGTGGATGAGCAATGCTCTATCTCTAAAATGAGCTAAACCAATGCTAACCCTAAAACGTAGGTGGAGGGGGAGTATATATAGTCTAAGGGGTGAAGGGGTACATGGGCCTTGGCCCAGATGCACTGCACGAGGCCGGACGTCCGGGCGACGGGCCGGATGTCCGGGGCTTCACGGAGAGCCGGATGTCCGGGTTGGCAGGCCGGATGTCCGAGATGGAGGAGCTGACTTTCTTGATATCTGTTTGGATGGTGCCGGATTTCCGGGGGCGAGGCCGGATGTCCGGGACTTGGCGAGGCGTCGGATGTCCGGGGTTGACGCCAGATGTCCGGGGCCTGTAGCACTTGGCGGCTGGGAGGTTGTTGCTGTAGGGGTCGTCTCCAGCGGCAGGATGTCCGGGCCTGGGGCCGGATGTCCGGGTCCTGGAGTTGTCTCCGTCTTCTTCCGTCGTCGCTTCCTCGCACGCTTGGCCTTGGTCCTTGGGTTCTCCATGGTCTCCTCGGGTGTACTTGAGTATGCACAGGGTCCGCGTTTGAAGTAGCATCAATGTCTTATGATAGAGGCAAAGGTGTCCCGTCTTTCGATGAGATGATGGATATCGCTTTGGTGGAAGTCGACTTTGATGATCCGACTACGAACGTGCGAGGACGTCGCGCCTTAGCAATCGCTAAACCAACTCCGAGAGGTTATTGACCACGCCGGAGCACGATCAACCTGACCACGAGGGTCTGTTTCCTGCGAGCAAACGAAGAACAAGCAAGAAACTAAGATTGCAATCTGGATATTGCGAACATAAGATGAAAGCTTTATTGATCAAGGTGGGGTTCTGTGACGCCTTTGTCTGGTCGTTGAACACAAATGAAGTACGCGAAGTTGCAGCTATGGCGAACTTTTAATCTAAACAAAACCCAAAGTCTAAACGGTGCCCAAAGGGCTGTATATATGGAGGAAGAGAGGGGGAATTTCGTGGCCCTTGGTGGAGGGGTCTGAAATCAACCCTATCTCTTGTTTCCCCACACATACGGACTCTAAAAATAGCCTATACCTATGTATTTCGAAATTACATGGGCCTGGCCCAATAAAAAGGTGACGCAGCACCTATAATAGCCTCGGGACGAAATTTATGAAGTGGCATCTTGTATATTTCGTCCAAGGCTTCATGCACCATTATGGTGGCTTCAAAGTCCTGAAATCATCACTTGTAACTCCGTTCTTGTTCCCCTTGCGCATGGCATCATCTCCATGCTTGTTCTTGCTCCAATGTTCATCCTTCTCCAAGCTAGGCCCTTCATTTGTAAGCAAAACAAATGTATCCAATTTAGGCAGCATCATACTCTTATGAACATTAGAATCATTACCAAGAAACGAAAGTACCTGATAATTTAATTGGCGTGCGCGAGCTCTAGTAATTGGTCCCGTATATGTAGCAGTAGGGGCTGTGGGTGTAACAATGGTATTGATGTCCTCATCATCCTCCCCTTCTTGAAATGAAGTCGTCCTTGACGGAAACTCATCTTCCTCACCCAAATAAGGCTTCAAATCTACAATGTTAAAAGTGGGACTAACCCCAAAATCTGCATGCAGCTCAAGTTTATATGCATTATCATTTATTTTCTCTAACACCTTAAAGGGACCATCAGCACGTGGCATTAGCTTTGATTTGCACAAATCAGGAAATCTATCCTTACGCAAATGTAACCAAACAAGATCTCCAGGTGCAAACACAACATGTTTTCTACCCTTATCTCCAGCAAGTTTATATTTAGCATTCATACGCTCAATGTTTTCCTTAGTTAACTCATGCATTTTTAAAATCAATTCAGCATGTTGTTTAGCATCAAAATTAACCTTCTCCGAAGATGGAAGAGGCAACAAATCAATAGGTGCACGAGGTAGGAAACCATACACAACTTCAAAAGGGCACATCTTAGTAGTAGAATGCAATGAATGTTTATAAGCAAATTCAATATGAGGCAAGCATTCCTCCCACATTTTCTTATTATTCTTCAAAACAGCCCTAAGCATAGTAGACAACGTTCTATTGACTACTTCAGTTTGTCCATCAGTTTGGGGTGACAAGTAGTACTAAAAAGCAGTTTAGTCCCCAACTTAGCCCATAAACATCTCCAAAAGTGGCTAAGAAATTTAGTATCACGATCTGAAACAATAGTATTTGGCACACCATGCAAGCGAATAATTTCACGAAAGAACAAATCAGCAACATTAACAACATCATCGCTTTTATGACATGGTACAAAGTGTGCCATTTTCGAGAACCTATCCACGACAACAAATATGCTATCCCTCCCCTTCTTTGTTCGAGGTAAACCTAAAACAAAGTCCATAGATATATCCTCCCAAGGAACACTAGGTACAGGCAAAGGCATATATAAACCATGAGGATTGAGTCGTGACTTAGCTTTTTGACATGTAGTGCAGCGAGCAACAAGACACTCAACATCCCGTCTCATCTTTGGCCGAAATAAATGTATAGCAAGTACGTCCTCCGTCTTCTTCACGCCAAAGTGTCCCATTAGTCCTCCTCTATGCGTCTCCTGCAACAACAAAAGACGAACGGAGCTAGCTGGAATGCATAGCTTGTTAGCACGAAACACAAATCCATCGCTAAGAACGAACTTGTTCCAAGTTCTCCCTTCCTTACAATTCTGCAATACATCTTTAAATTCAGCATCATGCACATATTGATCTTTGATGGTCTCCAAACCAAATATTTTAAAGTCAAGTTGTGAAAGCATAGTATAACGACGAGACAATGCAACAACAATAACATTTTCTTTACCCTTCTTGTGTTTAATGACATAAGGGAAAGTCTCAATGAATTCAACCCATTTAGCATGTCTACGGTTCAGTTTTGCTTGACTTTTAATGTGTTTCAAAGATTCATGATCAGAATGTATAACAAATTCATTTGGCCATAAGTAATGTTGCCATGTTTCTAAGGTTCGAACAAGAGCATATAATTCTTTATCATAAGTAGAATAATTCAGACTAGGCCCACTCAATTTTTCAGAAAAGTATGCAACAGGTTTGCCATCTTGTAATAACACACCTCCTAATCCAATTCCACTAGCATCACATTCAAGCTCAAAAGTCTTATTGAAATCAGGAAGTTGGAGTAAAGGAGCATGTGTCAACTTATCTTTCAATACCGTGAAGGCTTCTTCCTGTGCGGTACCCCAAACAAAAGGCACATCCTTCTTTGTAAGCTCGTTGAGAGGTGCAGCAATGGTGCTGAAATCTCTCACAAAACGCCTATAGAATCCAGCGAGGCCAAGAAAACTCCTCACTTGTGTGACCGTTTTGGGCTGCGGCCAACTCTCAATAGCTTCAATCTTGGCTTTGTCAACTTCAATTCCCTGTGGAGTAACAACATAGCCAAGAAAAGATACTCGGTCGGTGCAAAAGGTGCACTTCCCAAGGTTACCAAACAAACGTGCATCACGTAGAGCAATAAAAACAGCACGTAAATGTTCCAAATGTTCTTCCAAAGATCTGCTATAAATCAGTATATCATCAAAATAGACTACCACAAATCGTCCAATGAAAGCACGTAAAACTTCGTTCATTAGTCTCATGAAAGTACTAGGCGCATTAGTTAACCCAAAAGGCATGACTAACCACTCATATAATCCAAACTTAGTTTTAAATGCTGTTTTCCATTCATCTCCCAATTTCATACGAATTTGATGGTATCCACTATGCAAATCAACTTTGGAGAATATTGTAGAGCCACTCAATTCATCAAGCATATCATCTAGCCTAGGAATAGGATGACGATAACGAATAGTAATATTATTAATGCCTCTACAATCAACACACATACGTGATGTACCATCCTTTTTCGGCACTAGAATAATAGGAACAGCACAAGGACTAAGGGATTCACGTATATAACCTTTGTCGAGCAGCTCTTGTACTTGACGCATAATCTCCTTCGTCTCCTCTGGATTGGTACGGTATGGTGCACGGTTTGGCAGTGAAGCACCGGGAATTAAGTCAATTTGATGCTCAATCCCTCGAATAGGCGGTAATCCCGGTGGCACGTCTTGTGGAAAGACGTCAGCGAACTCCTGCAAAATGTTAGTGACAGCAAGAGGCAAAGAGGAAGGCACTTCCTCGAATGAAAATAATGCCTCTTTGCACACAAAAGCATAGCAAACAGATTTGCTGAAATCTAGCTCATCAATATCAGATTTGGTGGCAAATAAACATGCACTTTTCAATTTAATTTCAGAAGCAACAGTAGATGGTTTATTATTAGGCTTCATTTGTTGCTCAAATTCTTTTGCCACAATCTGATTTTCACTCTTATTCGTCTCCTGTTTTGCTTTATTAGCTCTATTAATATCATCTTTCAAAATGGAATCAGGAGTCATAGGAAGCAAAGTAATATTTTTATCCTTATGAACAAGAGTATAGTGATTGTTTCTACCATGGTGTACAGAATTTTTATCAAATTGCCATGGTCTACCAAGTAATAAGGAACATGCTTGCATAGGTACCACATCACAATCAACATAATCAGCATATGTAGAGATACTAAAATGCACACAAACAGTACGTGTTACCTTAACCTTGCCGTTGTTGTTGAACCATTGGATGTAGTAAGGATGTGGATGTGGTCTTGTGGTGAGAGAAAGCTTCTCCACCATCTCCATGCTAGCCAAGTTGTTGCAGCTCCCTCCGTCTATTATGACGCGCACAGAACGTTCCTTCACAACTCCCTTGGTATGGAACAAATTGTGCCTCTGATTTTGCTCAGCTTGTGTGACCTGCACACTCAAAACACGTTGAGCAACTAAACATTCATACCTGTCAGCGTCTTCAGGAGCCATGTATTGCGTCTCATGATCAGAATCATCTCCACCATGTTCTTCACGTGTAATAAGAGCCAAAGTCTCCTCATCATAGTCACTAGCGGACTCATATCCACCATCCGCGGTAGCAATCATCACACGCGGAGATTTGCATTCTCTCGCATAATGACCTCCTCCCTTACAACGACGACAAATAATATCACTTGTGTGCCCTGTTGATGCCATGGAAGAAGAAGAACGCTGTGCAGGCCCCGCAGGTGCGCTCTTGGCAGATAATGGTGGTTGTGCCTGTTTTCTTGTATCACGGCTGGAGGTGGCACCGGATGGAGGTGCTGGTGCAGTTGAAGTAGAAGATGCACGTGGTGTGATAGAGGCAAAGGTGTCCCGTCTTTCGATGAGATGGTGGATTTCGCTTTGGTGGAAGTCGACTTTGACGATCCGACTACGAACGTGCGAGGACGTCGCGCCTTAGCAATCGCTAAACCAACTCCGAGAGGTTATTGACCACGCCGGAGCACGATCAACCTGACCACGAGGGTCTGTTTCCTGCGAGCAAACGAAGAACAAGCAAGAAACTGAGATTGCAATCTGGATATTGCGAATATAAGATGAAAGCTTTATTGATCAAGGTGGGGTTCTGTGACGCCTTTGTCTGGTCGTTGAACACAAACGAAGTACGCGAAGTTGCAGCTATGGCGAACTTTTAATCTAAACAAAACCCAAAGTCTAAACGATGCCCTAAGGGCTGTATATATGGAGGAAGAGGGGGGAATTTCGTGACCCTTGGTGGAGGGGTCCGAAATCAACCCTATCTCTTGTTTCCCCACACATACGGACTCTAAAAATAGCCTATACTTATGTATTTCGAAATTACATGGGCCTGGCCCAATAATAAGGTGACGCAGCACCTATAATAGCCTCGGGACGAAATTTATGAAGTGGCATCTTGTATATTTCGTCCAAGGCTTCATGCACCCATTATGGTGGCTTCAAAGTCCTGAAATCATCACTTGTAACTCCGTTCTTGTTCCCCTTGCGCATGGCATCATCTCCATGCTTGTTCTTGCTCCAATGTTCATCCTTCTCCAAGCTAGGCCCTTCATTTGTAAGCAAAACAAATGTATCCAATTTAGGCAGCATCATATTCTCATGAACATTAGAATCATTACCAAGAAACGAAAGTACCTGATAATTTAATTGGCGTGCGCGAGCTCTAGTAATTGGTTCCGTATATGTAGCAGTAGGGGCTGTGGGTGTAACAATGGTATTGATGTCCTCATCATCCTCCCCTTCTTGAAATGAAGTCGTCCTCGACGGAAGCTCATCTTCCTCACCCAAATAAGGCTTCAAATCTGCAATGTTAAAAGTAGGACTAACCCCAAAATCTGCAGGCAGCTCAAGTTTATATGCATTATCATTTACTTTCTCCAACACCTTAAAGGGACCAGCAGCACGTGGCATTAGCTTTGATTTGCGCAAATCAGGAAATCTATCCTTACGCAAATGTAACCAAACAAGATCTCCAGGTGCAAACACAACATGTTTTCTACCCTTATCTCCAGCAAGTTTATATTTAGCATTCATACGCTCAATGTTTTCCTTAGTTAACTCATGCATTTTTAAAATCAATTCAGCACGTTCTTTAGCATCAAAATTAACCTTCTCCGAAGATGGAAGAGGCAACAAATCAATAGGTGCACGAGGTAGGAAACCATACACAACTTCAAAAGGGCACATCTTAGTAGTAGAATGCAATGAACGATTATAAGCAAATTCAATATGAGGCAAGCATTCCTCCCACATTTTCTTATTATTCTTCAAAACAGCCCTAAGCATAGTAGACAACGTTCTATTGACTACTTCAGTTTGTCCATCAGTTTGGGGGTGACAAGTAGTACTAAAAAGCAGTTTAGTCCCCAACTTAGCCCATAAACATCTCCAAAAGTGGCTAAGAAATTTAGTATCACGATCTGAAACAATAGTATTTGGCACACCATGCAAGCGAATAATTTCACGAAAGAACAAACCAGCAACATTAACAGCATCATCACTTTTATGACATGGTATAAAGTGTGCCATTTTCGAGAATCTATCCACGACAACAAATATGCTATCCCTCCCCTTCTTTGTTCGAGGTAAACCTAAAACAAAGTCCATAGATATAAACCATGAGGATTGAGTCGTGACTTAGCTTTTTGACATGTAGTGCAGCGAGCAATAAAACGCTCAACATCCCGTCTCATCTTTGGCCAAAAGAAATGTGTAGCAAGTACGTCCTCCGTCTTCTTCACGCCAAAGTGTCCCATTAATCCTCCTCCATGCGCCTCCTGCAACAACAAAAGACGAACGGAGCTAGCTGGAATGCATAGCTTGTTAGCACGAAACACAAATCCATCGTTAACAACAAACTTGTTCCACATTCTTCCTTCTTTACAATTCTGCATTACATCTTTAAAATCAGCATCATGCACATATTGATCTTTGATGGTCTCCAAACCAAATATTTTGAAGTCAAGTTGTGAAAGCATAGTATAGCGACGAGACAATGCATCAGCAATAACATTTTCTTTTCCCTTCTTGTGTTTAATGACATAAGGGAAAGTCTCAATGAATTCAACCCATTTAGCATGTCTACGATTCAGTTTAGCTTGACTTTTAATATGTTTCAAAGATTCAAGATCAGAATGTATAACAAATTCTTTGGGCCATAAATAATGTTGCCATGTTTCTAAAGTCCGAACAAGAGCATATAATTCTTTATCATAAGTAGAATAATTCAGACTAGGCCCACTCAATTTTTCAGAAAAGTATGCAACAGGTTTGCCATCTTGTAATAACACACCTCCTAATCCAATTCCACTAGCATCACATTCAAGCTCAAAAGTCTTATTAAAATCAGGAAGTTGGAGTAAAGGAGCATGTGTCAACTTATCTTTCAATACCGTGAAGGCTTCTTCCTGTGCGGTACCCCAAACAAAAGGCACATCCTTCTTTGTAAGCTCATTGAGAGGTGCAGCAATGGTGCTGAAATCTCTCACAAAACGCCTATAGAATCCAGCGAGGCCAAGAAAACTCCTCACTTGTGTGACCGTTTTGGGCTGCGGCCAACTCTCAATAGCTTCAATCTTGGCTTTATCAACTTCAATTCCCTGTGGAGTAACAACATAGCCAAGAAAAGATACTCGATCGGTGCAAAAGGTGCACTTCCCAAGGTTACCAAACAAAAAGCCTTCAACGATTGGTAGGCCTGCACCACCACCTCAGGTACGCGATGATGTCCATATTCCTAAACTGAAATTGAATATTCCACCATTTGAGGGTAGATATGTTCCTGATATATATCTTACTTGGGAGTTAGAAACTGAACAACGATTTACATGTTTACAATATCCTGAGGAGAGACGAGTTGCTGCTGCTGTTTGTGCTTTCACTAGTTTTGCATGTGTATGGTGGTCTGAACATTGTAGATTATATCCTATTCCACGTTTGAGGCAACCTTGGGAAGTGCACCTTTTGCACCGATCGAGTATCTTTTCTTGGCTATGTTGTTACTCCACAGGGAATTGAAGTTGATAAAGCCAAGATTGAAGCTATTGAGAGTTGGCCGCAGCCCAAAACGGTCACACAAGTGAGGAGTTTTCTTGGCCTCGCTGGATTCTATAGGCGTTTTGTGAGAGATTTCAGCACCATTGCTGCACCTCTCAATGAGCTTACAAAGAAGGATGTGCCTTTTGTTTGGGGTACCGCACAGGAAGAAGCCTTCACGGTATTGAAAGATAAGTTGACACATGCTCCTTTACTCCAACTTCCTGATTTTAATAAGACTTTTGAGCTTGAATGTGATGCTAGTGGAATTGGATTAGGAGGTGTGTTATTACAAGATGGCAAACCTGTTGCATACTTTTCTGAAAAATTGAGTGGGCCTAGTCTGAATTATTCTACTTATGATAAAGAATTATATGCTCTTGTTCGGACTTTAGAAACATGGCAACATTATTTATAGCCCAAAGAATTTGTTATACATTCTGATCATGAATCTTTGAAACATATTAAAAGTCAAGCTAAACTGAATCGTAGACATGCTAAATGGGTTGAATTCATTGAGACTTTCCCTTATGTCATTAAACACAAGAAGGGAAAAGAAAATGTTATTGCTGATGCATTGTCTCGTCGCTATACTATGCTTTCACAACTTGACTTCAAAATATTTGGTTTGGAGACCATCAAAGATCAATATGTGCATGATGCTGATTTTAAAGATGTAATGCAGAATTGTAAAGAAGGAAGAATGTGGAACAAGTTTGTCGTTAACGATGGATTTGTGTTTCGTGCTAACAAGCTATGCATTCCAGCTAGCTCCGTTCGTCTTTTGTTGTTGCAGGAAGCGCATGGAGGAGGATTAATGGGACATTTTGGCGTGAAGAAGACGGAGGACGTACTTGCTACACATTTCTTTTGGCCAAAGATGAGACGAGATGTTGAGCGTTTTATTGCTCGATGCACTACATGTCAAAAAGCTAAGTCACGACTCAATTCTCATGGTTTATATATGCCTTTGCCTGTACCTAGTATTCCTTGGGAGGATATATCTATGGACTTTGTTTTAGGTTTACCTCGAACAAAGAAGGGGAGGGATAGCATATTTGTTGTCGTGGATAGATTCTCGAAAATGGCACACTTTATACCATGTCATAAAAGCGATGATGCTGTTAATGTTGCTGATTTGTTCTTTCGTGAAATTATTCGCTTGCATGGTGTGCCAAATACTATTGTTTCAGATCGTGATACTAAATTTCTTAGCCACTTTTGGAGATGTTTATGGGCTAAGTTGGGGACTAAACTGCTTTTTAGTACTACTTGTCACCCCCAAACTGATGGACAAACTGAAGTAGTCAATAGAACGTTGTCTACTATGCTTAGGGCTGTTTTGAAGAATAATAAGAAAATGTCGGAGGAATGCTTGCCTCATATTGAATTTGCTTATAATCGTTCATTGCATTCTACTACTAAGATGTGCCCTTTTGAAGTTGTGTATGGTTTCCTACCTCGTGCACCTATTGATTTGTTGCCTCTTCCATCTTCGGAGAAGGTTAATTTTGATGCTAAACAACGTGCTGAATTGATTTTAAAAATGCATGAGTTAACTAAGGAAAATATTGAGCGTATGAATGCTAAATATTAACTTGCTGGAGATAAGGGTAGAAAACATGTTGTGTTTGCACCTGGAGATCTTGTTTGGTTACATTTGCGTAAGGATAGATTTCCTGATTTGCGCAAATCAAAGCTAATGCCACGTGCTGATGGTCCCTTTAAGGTGTTAGAGAAAATAAATGATAATGCATATAAACTTGAGCTGCCTGCAGATTTTGGGGTTAGTCCCACTTTTAACATTGCAGATTTGAAGCCTTATTTGGGTGAGGAAGATGAACTTCCGTCGAGGACGACTTCATTTCAAGAAGGGGAGGATGATGAGGACATCAATACAATTGTTACACCCACAGCCCCTGCTGCTATACATACTGGACCAATTACTAGAGCTCGTGCACGCCAACTAAATTACCAGGTACTTTCGTTTCTTGGTAATGATTCTAATGTTCATGAGAATATGATGCTGCCTAAATTGGATACATTTGTTTTGCTTACAAATGAAGGGCCTAGCTTGGAGAAGGATGAACATTGGAGCAACAACAAGCATGGAGATGATGGCATGCGCAAGGGGAACAAGAACGGAGTTACAAGTGATGATTTCAGGACTTTGAAGCCACCATAATGGGTGCATGAAGCCTTGGATGAAATATACAAGATGCCACTTCATAAATTTCGTCCCGAGGCTATTTTAGGTGCTGCGTCACCTTATTATTGGGCCAGGCCCATGTAATTTCGAAATACATAAGCATAGGCTATTTTTAGAGTCCGTATGTGTGGGGAAACAAGAGATAGGGTTGATTTCGGACTCCTCCACCAAGGGCCACGAAATTCCCCCCTCTTCCTCCATATATACAGCCCTTAGGGCATCGTTTAGACTTGGGGTTTTGTTTAGATTAAAAGTTCGCCATAGCTGCAACTTCGCGTACTTCGTTTGTGTTCAACGACCAGACAAAGGCGTCACAGAACCCCACCTTGATCAATAAAGCTTTCATCTTATATTCGCAATATCCAGATTGCAATCTTAGTTTCTTGCTTGTTCTTCGTTTGCTCGCAGGAAACAGACCCTCGTGGTCAGGTTGATCGTGCTCCGGCATGGTCAATAACCTCTCGGAGTTGGTTTAGCGATTGCTAAGGCGCGACGTCCTCGCACGTTCGTAGTCGGATCGTCAAAGTCGACTTCCACCAAAGCGAAATCCACCATCTCATCGAAAGACGGGACACCTTTGCCTCTATCAGAATTGAAGTTGATAAAGCCAAGATTGAAGCTATTGAGAGTTGGCCGCAGCCCAAAACGGTCACACAAGTGAGGAGTTTTCTTGGCCTCGCTGGATTCTATAGGCGTTTTGTGAGAGATTTCAGCACCATTGCTGCACCTCTCAATGAGCTTACGAAGAAAGATGTGCCTTTTCTTTGGGGTACCGCACAGGAAGAAGCCTTCTCGGTATTGAAAGATAAGTTGACACATGCTCCTTTACTCCAACTTCCTGATTTTAATAAGACTTTTGAGCTTGAATGTGATGCTAGTGGAATTGGATTAGGAGGTGTGTTATTACAAGATGGCAAACCTGTTGCATACTTTTCTGAAAAATTGAGTGGGCCTAGTCTGAATTATTCTACTTACGATAAAGAATTATATGCTCTTGTTTGGAATTTAGAAACATGGCAACATTATTTATGGCCCAAAGAATTTGTTATACATTCTGATCATGAATCTTTAAAACATATTAAAAGTCAAGCTAAACTGAATCGTAGACATGCTAAATGGGTTGAATTTATTGAGATTTTCCCTTATGTCATTAAACACAAGAAGGGAAAATAAAATGTTATTGCTGATGCATTGTCTCGTCGCTATACTATGCTTTCACAACTTGACTTCAAAATATTTGGTTTGGAGACCATCAAAGATCAATATGTGCATGATGCTGATTTTAAAGATGTGATGCAGAATTGTAAAGAAGGAAGAATGTGGAACAAGTTTGTCGTTGACGATGGATTTGTGTTTCATGCTAACAAGCTATGCATTCCAGCTAGCTCCGTTCGTCTTTTGTTGTTGCAGGAGGCGCATGGAGGAGGATTAATGGGACACTTTGGCGTGAAGAAGACGGAGGATGTACTTGCTACACATTTCTTTTGGCCAAAGATGAGACGGGATGTTGAGCGTTTTATTGCTCGCTGCACTACATGTCAAAAAGCTAAGTCACGACTCAATCCTCATGGTTTATATATGCCTTTGCCTGTACCTAGTGTTCCTTGGGAGGATATATCTATGGACTTTGTTTTAGGTTTACCTCGAACAAAGAAGGGGAGGGATAGCATATTTGTTGTCGTGGATAGATTCTCGAAAATGGCACACTTTATACCATGTCATAAAAGCGATGATGCTGTTAATGTTGCTGATTTGTTCTTTCGTGAAATTATTCGCTTGCATGGTGTGCCAAATACTATTGTTTCAGATCGTGATACTAAATTTCTTAGCCACTTTTGGAGATGTTTATGGGCTAAGTTGGGGACTAAACTGCTTTTTAGTACTACTTGTCACCCCCAAACTGATGGACAAACGGAAGTAGTCAATAGAACGTTGTCTACTATGCTTAGGTCTGTTTTGAAGAATAATAAGAAAATGTGGGAGGAATGCTTGCCTCATATTGAATTTGCTTATAATCGTTCATTGCATTCTACTACTAAGATGTGCCCTTTTGAAGTTGTGTATGGTTTCCTACCTCGTGCACCTATTGATTTGTTGCCTCTTCCATCTTCGGAGAAGGTTAATTTTGATGCTAAACAACGTGCTGAATTGATTTTAAAAATGCATGAGTTAACTAAGGAAAACATTGAGCGCATGAATGCTAAATATAAACTTGCTGGAGATAAGGGTAGAAAACATGTTGTGTTTGCACCTGGAGATCTTGTTTGGTTACATTTGCGTAAGGATAGATTTCCTGATTTGCGCAAATCAAAGTTAATGCCACGTGTTGATGGTCCCTTTAAGGTGTTAGAGAAAATAAATGATAATGCATATAAACTTGAGCTGCCTGCGGATTTTGGGGTTAGTACCACTTTTAACATTGCAGATTTGAAGCCTTATTTGGGTGAGGAAGATGAACTTCCGTCGAGGACGACTTCATTTCAAGAAGGGGAGGATGATGAGGACATCAATACAATTGTTACACCCACAGCCCCTGCTGCTATACATACTGGACCAATTAGTAGAGCTCGTGCATGCCAACTAAATTACCAGGTACTTTCGTTTCTTCGTAATGATTCTAATGTTCATGAGAATATGCTGCTGCCTAAATTGGATACATTTGTTTTGCTTACAAATGAAGGGCCTAGCTTGGAGAAGGATGAACATTGGAGCAAGAACAAGCATGGAGATGATGCCATGCGCAAGGGGAACAAGAACGGAGTTACAAGTGATGATTTCAGGACTTTGAAGCCACCATAATGGGTGCATGAAGCCTTGGACGAAATATACAAGATGCCACTTCATAAATTTCGTCCCGAGGCTATTTTAGGTGCTGCGTCACCTTATTATTGGGCCAGGCCCATGTAATTTCGAAATACATAAGTATAGGCTATTTTTAGAGTCCGTATGTGTGGGGAAACAAGAGATAGGGTTGATTTCGGACCCCTCCACCAAAGGCCACGAAATTCCCCCCTCTTCCTCCATATATACAGCCCTTAGGGCATCGTTTAGACTTTGGGTTTTGTTTAGATTAAAAGTTCGCCATAGCTGCAACTTCGCGTACTTCGTTTGTGTTCAACGACCAAACAAAGGCGTCACAGAACCCCACCTTGATCAATAAAGCTTTCATCTTATATTCGCAATATCCAGATTGCACTCTTAGTTTCTTGCTTGTTCTTCGTTTGCTCGCAGGAAACAGACCCTCGTGGTCAGGTTGATCGTGCTCCGGCGTGGTCAATAACCTCTCGGAGTTGGTTTAGCGATTGCTAAGGCGCGACGTCCTCGCACGTTCGTAGTCGGATCGTCAAAGTCGACTTCCACCAAAGCGATATCCATCATCTCATCGAAAGACGGGACACCTTTGCCTTTATCATGGCCGCAGCCCAAAACGGTCACACAAGTGAGGAGTTTTCTTGGCCTCGCTGGATTCTATAGGCGTTTTGTGAGAGATTTCAGCACCATTGCTGCACCTCTCAATGAGCTTACAAAGAAAGATGTGCCTTTTCTTTGGGGTACCGCACAGGAAGAAGCCTTCACGGTATTGAAAGATAAGTTGACACATGCTCCTTTACTCCAACTTCCTGATTTTAATAAGACTTTTGAGCTTGAATGTGATGCTAGTGGAATTGGATTAGGAGGTGTGTTATTACAAGATGGCAAACCTGTTGCATACTTTTCTGAAAAATTGAGTGGGCCTAGTCTGAATTATTCTACTTATGATAAAGAATTATATGCTCTTGTTCGGACTTTAGAAACATGGCAACATTATTTATGGCCCAAAGAATTTGTTATACATTCTGATCATGAATCTTTAAAACATATTAAAAGTCAAGCTAAACTGAATCGTAGACATGCTAAATGGGTTGAATTCATTGAGACTTTCCCTTATGTCATTAAACACAAGAAGGGAAAAGAAAATGTTATTGCTGATGCATTGTCTCGTCGCTATACTATGCTTTCACAACTTGACTTCAAAATATTTGGTTTGGAGACCATCAAATATCAATATGTGCATGATGCTGATTTTAAAGATGTAATGCAGAATTGTAAAGAAGGAAGAATGTGGAACAAGTTTGTTGTTAACGATGGATTTGTGTTTCGTGCTAACAAGCTATGCATTCCAGCTAGCTCCGTTCGTCTTTTGTTGTTGCAGGAGGCGCATGGAGGAGGATTAATGGGACACTTTGGCGTGAAGAAGACGGAGGACGTACTTGCTACACATTTCTTTTGGCCAAAGATGAGACGGGATGTTGAGCGTTTTATTGCTCGCTGCACTACATGTCAAAAAGCTAAGTCACGACTCAATCCTCATGGTTTATATATGCCTTTGCCTATACCTAGTGTTCCTTGGGAGGATATATCTATGGACTTTGTTTTAGGTTTACCTCGAACAAAGAAGGGGAGGGATAGCATATTTGTTGTCGTGGATAGATTCTCGAAAATGGCACACTTTATACCATGTCATAAAAGTGATGATGCTGTTAATGTTGCTGATTTGTTCTTTCGTGAAATTATTCGCTTGCATGGTGTGCCAAATACTATTGTTTCAGATCGTGATACTAAATTTCTTAGCCACTTTTGGAGATGTTTATGGGCTAAGTTGGGGACTAAACTGCTTTTTAGTACTACTTGTCACCCCCAAACTGATGGACAAACTGAAGTAGTCAATAGAACGTTGTCTACTATGCTTAGGGCTGTTTTGAAGAATAATAAGAAAATGTGGGAGGAATGCTTGCCTCATATTGAATTTGCTTATAATCGTTCATTGCATTCTACTAGTAAGATGTGCCCTTTTGAAGTTGTGTATGGTTTCCTACCTCGTGCACCTATTGATTTGTTGCCTCTTCCATCTTCGGAGAAGGTTAATTTTGATGCTAAACAACGTGCTGAATTGATTTTAAAAATGCATGAGTTAACTAAGGAAAACATTGAGCGTATGAATGCTAAATATAAACTTGCTGGAGATAAGGGTAGAAAACATGTTGTGTTTGCACCTGGAGATCTTGTTTGGTTACATTTGCGTAAGGATAGATTCCCAGATTTGCGCAAATCAAAGTTAATGCCACGTGCTGATGGTCCCTTTAAGGTGTTAGAGAAAATAAATGATAATGCATATAAACTTGAGCTGCCTGCAGATTTTGGGGTTAGTCCCACTTTTAACATTGCAGATTTGAAGCCTTATTTGGGTGAGGAAGATGGACTTCCGTCGAGGACGACTTTATTTCAAGAAGGGGAGGATGATGAGGACATCAATACAATTGTTACACCCACAGCCCCTGCTGCTATAAATACTGGACCAATTACTAGAGCTCGCGCACGCCAACTAAATTACCAGGTACTTTCGTTTCTTGGTAATGATTCTAATGTTCATGAGAATATGATGCTGCCTAAATTGGATACATTTGTTTTGCTTACAAATGAAGGGCCTAGCTTGGAGAAGGATGAACATTGGATTAAGAACAAGCATGGAGATGATGGCATGCGCAAGGGGAACAAGAACGGAGTTACAAGTGATGATTTCAGGACTTTGAAGCCACCATAATGGGTGCATGAAGCCTTGGACGAAATATACAAGATGCCACTTCATAAATTTCGTCCCGAGGCTATTATAGGTGCTGCGTCACCTTATTATTGGGCCAGGCCCATGTAATTTCAAAATACATAAGTATAGGCTATTTTTAGAGTCCGTATGTGTGGGGAAACAAGAGATAGGGTTGATTTCGGACCCCTCCACCAAGGGTCACGAAATTCCCCCCTCTTCCTCCATATATACAGCCCTTAGGGCATCGTTTAGACTTTGGGTTTTGTTTAGATTAAAAGTTCGCCATAGCTGCAACTTCGCGTACTTCGTTTGTGTTCAACGACCAGACAAAGGCGTCACAGAACCCCACCTTGATCAATAAAGCTTTCATCTTATATTCGCAATATCCAGATTGCAATCTCAGTTTCTTGCTTGTTCTTCGTTTGCTCGCAGGAAACAGACCCTCGTGGTCAGGTTGATCGTGCTCCGGCGTGGTCAATAACCTCTCGGAGTTGGTTTAGCGATTGCTAAGGCGCGACGTCCTCGCACGTTCGTAGTCGGATCGTCAAAGTCGACTGCCACCAAAGCGATATCCATCGTCTCATCGAAAGACGGGACACCTTTGCCTCTATCAAGTATACTGATTGTTTCTACCATGGTGTACAGAATATTTATCAAATTGCCATGGTCTACCAAGTAATAAGGAACATGCTTGCATAGGTACCACATCACAATCAACATAATCAGCATATGTAGAGATACTAAAATGCACACGAACAGTACGTGTTACCTTAACCTTGCCGCTGTTGTTGAACCATTGGATGTAGTAAGGATGTGGATGTGGTCTTGTGGTGAGAGATAGCTTCTCCACCATCTCCATGCTAGCCAAGTTATTGCAGCTCCCTCCATCTATGATCACGCGAACAAAACGTTCCTTCACAACTCCCTTTGTATGGAACAAATTATGCCTCTGATTTTGCTCAGCTTGTGCAACCTGCACACTCAAAACACGTTGAGCAACTAAACATTCATACCTGTCAGCATCTTCAGCAGCCATGTATTGCGTTTCATGATCAGAATCCTCTCCACCGTGTTCTTCATGTGTAATAAGTGCCAAAGTCTCCTCATCATAGTCACTAGCGGACTCATACCCACTGATAGAGGCAAAGGTGTCCCGTCTTTCGATGAGATGATGGATATCGCTTTGGTGGAAGTCGACTTTGACGATCCGACTACGAACGTGCGAGGACGTCGCGCCTTAGCAATCGCTAAACCAACTCCGAGAGGTTATTGACCATGCCGGAGCACGATCAACCTGACCACGAGGGTCTGTTTCCTGCGAGCAAACGAAGAACAAGCAAGAAACTAAGATTGCAATCTGGATATTGCGAATATAAGATGAAAGCTTTATTGATCAAGGTGGGGTTCTGTGACGCCTTTGTCTGGTCGTTGAACACAAACGAAGTACGCGAAGTTGCAGCTATGGCGAACTTTTAATCTAAACAAAACCCTAAAGTCTAAACGGTGCCCTAAGGGCTGTATATATGGAGGAAGAGAGGGGGAATTTCGTGGCCCTTGGTGGAGGGGTCCGAAATCAACCCTATCTCTTGTTTCCCCACACATACGGACTCTAAAAATAGCCTATATTTATGTATTTCGAAATTACATGGGCCTGGCCCAATAAAAAGGTGATGCAGCACCTATAATAGCCTCGGGACGAAATTTATGAAGTGGCATCTTGTATATTTCGTCCATGGCTTCATGCACCCATTATGGTGGCTTCAAAGTCCTGAAATCATCACTTGTAACTCCGTTCTTGTTCCCTTGCGCATGCCATCATCTTCATGCTTGTTCTTGCTCCAATGTTCATCCTTCTCCAAGCTAGGCCCTTCATTTGTAAGCAAAACAAATGTATCCAATTTAGGCAGCATCATATTCTCATGAACATTAGAATCATAACCAAGAAACGAAAGTACCTGATAATTTAATTGGCGTGCGCGAGCTCTAGTAATTGGTCCCATATATGTAGCAGTAGGGGCTGTGGGTGTAACAATGGTATTGATGTCCTCATCATCCTCCCCTTCTTGAAATGAAGTCGTCCTCGACGGAAACTCATCTTCCTCACCCAAATAAGGCTTCAAATCTGCAATGTTAAAAGTGGGACTATCCCCAAAATCTGCAGGCAGCTCAAGTTTATATGCATTATCATTTATTTTCTCTAACACCTTAAAGGGACCATCAGCACGTTGATAATGGCAAAGGTGTCCCGTCTTTCGATGAGATGATGGATATCGCTTTGGTGGCAGTCGACTTTGACGATCCGACTACGAACGTGCGAGGACGTCGCGCCTTAGCAATCGCTAAACCAACTCCGAGAGGTTATTGACCACGCCGGAGCACGATCAACCTGACCACGAGGGTCTGTTTCCTGCGAGCAAACGAAGAACAAGCAAGAAACTGAGATTGCAATCTGGATATTGCGAATATAAGATGAAAGCTTTATTGATCAAGGTGGGGTTCTGTGACGCCTTTGTCTGGTCGTTGAACACAAACGAAGTACGCGAAGTTGCAGCTATGGCGAACTTTTAATCTAAACAAAGCCCAAAGTCTAAACGATGCCCTAAGGGCTGTATATATGGAGGAAGAGGGGGGAATTTCGTGGCCCTTGGTGGAGGGGTCCGAAATCAACCCTATCTCTTGTTTCCCCACACATACGGACTCTAAAAATAGCCTATACTTATGTATTTCGAAATTACATGGGCCTGGCCCAATAATAAGGTGACGCAGCACCTAAAATAGCCTCGGGACGAAATTTATGAAGTGGCATCTTGTATATTTCGTCCAAGGCTTCATGCACCCATTATGGTGGCTTCAAAGTCCTGAAATCATCACTTTTAACTCCGTTCTTGTTCCCCTTGCGCATGCCATCATCTCCATGCTTGTTCTTGCTCCAATGTTCATCCTTCTCCAAGCTAGGCCCTTCATTTGTAAGCAAAACAAATGTATCCAATTTAGGCAGCATCATATTCTCATGAACATTAGAATCATTACCAAGAAACGAAAGTACCTGGTAATTTAGTTGGCGTGCACGAGCTCTAGTAATTGGTCCAGTATGTATAGCAGCAGGGGCTGTGGGTGTAACAATTGTATTGATGTCCTCATCAGAATATAAGATGAAAGCTTTATTGATCAAGGTGGGGTTCTGTGACGCCTTTGTCTGGTCGTTGAACACAAACGAAGTACGCGAAGTTGCAGCTATGGCGAACTTTTAATCTAAACAAAAACCCAAAGTCTAAACGATGCCCTAAGGGCTGTATATATGGAGGAAGAGGGGGGGAATTTCGTGGCCCTTGGTGGAGGAGTCCGAAATCAACCCTATCTCTTGTTTCCCCACACATACGGACTCTAAAAATAGCCTATACTTATGTATTTCGAAATTACATGGGCCTGGCCCAATAATAAGGTGACGCAGCACCTAAAATAGCCTCGGGACGAAATTTATGAAGTGGCATCTTGTATATTTCGTCCAAGGCTTCATGCACCCATTATGGTGGCTTCAAAGTCCTGAAATCATCACTTGTAACTCCGTTCTTGTTTCCCTTGCGCATGGCATCATCTCCATAGTTGTTCTTGCTCCAATGTTCATCCTTCTCCAAGCTAGGCCCTTCATTTGTAAGCAAAACAAATGTATCCAATTTAGGCAGCATCATATTCTCATGAACATTAGAATCATTACCAAGAAACGAAAGTACCTAGTAATTTAGTTGGCGTGCACGAGCTCTAGTAATTGGTCCAGTATGTATAGCAGCAGGGGCTGTGGGTGTAACAATTGTATTGATGTCCTCATCATCCTCCCCTTCTTGGAATGAAGTCGTCCTCGATGGAAGTTCATCTTCCTCACCCAAATAAGGCTTCAAATCTGCAATGTTAAAAGTGGGACTAACCCCAAAATCTGCAGGCAGCTCAAGTTTATATGCATTATCATTTATTTTCTCTAACACCTTAAAGGGACCATCAGCACGTGGCATTAACTTTGATTTGCGCAAATCAGGAAATCTATCCTTACGCAAATGTAACCAAACAAGATCTCCAGGTGCAAACACAACATGTTTTCTACCCTTATCTCCAGCAAGTTTATATTTAGCATTCATGCGCTCAATGTTTTCCTTAGTTAACTCATGCATTTTTAAAATCAATTCAGCACGTTGTTTTGCATCAAAATTAACCTTCTCCGAAGATGGAAGAGGCAACAAATCAATAGGTGCACGAGGTAGGAAACCATACACAACTTCAAAAGGGCACATCTTAGTAGTAGAATGCAATGAACGATTATAAGCAAATTCAATATGAGGCAAGCATTCCTCCCACATTTTCTTATTATTCTTCAAAACAGCCCTAAGCATATTAGACAATGTTCTATTGACTACTTCAGTTTGTCCATCAGTTTGGGGGTGACAAGTAGTACTAAAAAGCAATTTAGTCCCTAATGAGGACATGACTACCTTGGATATGAACAAAAATATTGCATATATGCATATTTGTCAGGTGATTTCTAGTGCAAACTATTCAATAATCTATTTATGTTATCCAGAACAAAAATACTTCACACACTTTTGTGTTTTGTCTAATTGCAGGTGTATGGGACATTTGTACAATCCACATATGATGATAAGGAAGAAAGAGATGTTTATTTGCTGTCCAAAAAGTTCTCTCACGTCACTTTTGGCCCAAGAGAAGATAGAGTCCAAGTCTCTCATGTTCTGGATTCAGATTCGGACTGCACAGACACACCTGACCCAAAACGCACACAAGTTTTTCATACGGACTCCGAATTGGGTGATTCTTTTTTTGTTGGAAACTAGATTTCGTGCACTTTCCAACCCAATTGGAATCACCTTCAAATTCGTCCGGAGCGTTGAGTTGTGGACGAAACAATCTGATGCTACAGCAGAATCCGAGTCAAACTACAAGTCCAAAGGTGTTACATCACCTCCTCTTGGGCCCATTGGCCTTGTACGACCTAGATTTAGTTTTAGGCTGCCTTGGGACGTCCTCCCACCTCCTTGGCCGCCACCCCTTGCTCCTATATAAGTAGATCCATCTAGTAGCTTTTCCTTGGGATTTGTTTAGTTAAAAGTTAGCCATTGCAACTTCGTGTACTTCGTTTGTGTCCAACGACCAGACCAAGACCGCTTTCGGATCCCCACCATTATCAATACCTCATATATATTTGCAATATTCAGATTGCTTTATCATATTCTTGCTCGTTCGTTGATTGCTTGCAGGAATAGACCTTCGTGGTCAGGCTGACCGTGCTTCCGGCATCGTCGGTAACCTCAGGAGATTGGTTTAGCGATTGCCAAGGCGCAACGTCGTGCACGTCTGTAGTCGGATCGTCAAAGTCGTCTCCACCAAATCGATAGTTATCATCTCATCGAAAGATCGGGACACCCCCGCCTCTATCAAGTGGTATCAGAGCGGTATCAAGTGGTATCAGTTTTCAGGTTGCTCGGTGAGAATTTCCAGTTTTCCTAGATTAGATTTATTTTCTTACCAATTGTCCAAGAAAAATCCACAAAAAAGAGTTAGATCTATTCATCCTTTGTCCAAGCCAGTCTGAGCCTTTGCAATTTTCTTTTCATTGCTTGCATAGTTGAATTATCAGTTGCATCGTCGTGTCGAGTTGCTGGTCTTAGTGTCTAGGTCGTTTAGAGTTTCGAGTTCTGTTCACATTAGTCACGTCGCCGCTGCATCGTTATCCCTTCCGCTGTCCACCACCCATCCATCAATTTCCTCCACGTGCTACCCACCGTTCATTGTCATAATCATAGTTGAGATCGTTCCCATCTTTGCTTGATCCAATCTACATCTTATCTAGTTTGTTTTGGAAAGAGGGAGAAAAAAAGAGAAAAAAAAACGAGAGAAAAAAAAGGAGAAAAAAAAGTCAGAGAAAAAAAAGGAGAGAAAGAAAAAAAAGTGTGAGGAAAAAAAAGAGAGAACAAAAAAAAAACAAAAAAATCGGCACAAATTTTTTTAGAGGAAAGTTGGAGACAAAGTTGTTGATATATCCTGCTTGGCTGTTGTTTCACCTCATTATCTTTACTGCCGTTGTGATCTTCACTTATATCTTGCTGTCCAGAGCTACTTAGTATCCTTCATTGATATTTGCTTTACTGTGAGCGTTTTACCACCACATCCTAGTAGTTATAGGAACATTATTTTTGGGTTTTGTTTCTTGTTCTACTAATCATGACAGGATCCAGAGTCAATTCATGGGCTTTGTCGATCGCTGGAGACGTGCCACCACCTTTGCAAATACCACAACCGTCACGAGAGGTGCACAAACATCCAAATGCACATGATCAGGTTAATGTATCTATATCACCATTTAATGGCCGTTTTAAACCTGCTTTATATATTGAATGGGAGTTCGACATAAAAAATATATTTGCTTCCCATAATTTCAATGAACATAAAAAGGTTAAGGTTGCGGTTGGTTCTTTCACTGGTTATGCTTTGGTTTGGTGGAGTGAATATTGTCGGTTACACCCTGATTATATACCTACTACTTGGGATGATTTGAAACTTGCCATGCGACATACTTTCGTCCCTGCTTATTATACTCGTGACATGATTAAGAAGTTGCAACACTTAAAACAAGGTAGTGAAACTGTAACAAAATATTATGATGATTTACAAACTACCTTGTTGCATTCCTCTTTAGAAGAAAGTGAACATGATTTTATGGATAGATTTTGGGGAGGATTAAACCGTGATATTCAAGAGATACTAATTCATGAAGAGTGTTATCCTATGGACCATTTGTTTCATCTTGCTTGCAAAGCTGAACAGGAAATAAAACGACGTGTTGGCCACGAGGAGAACAAGCGCACGGTGCACATTCCAAGAGTTGATATGATTGTTCCTTCAACTACTAGGCATACTATGACAACCACATCCGTTGTTGTCAGGACTACATCACCTCCACCATGTGACACATCGCCCCCGAGAGTGGCTACATCATCTGAGTTGATCATAAGAGGTAATGACAAAGGTACTGATCTTCCATCTCTACATGAGAATGATGAATGCCTTGTCAATTTGAATGCACCATCTGATGAGCTACCCACTACTTTGATCACACCACCTATTTTAGAGGACTACGCTGATAATTTGACTTTGCCATGTGATCAAACAACTGAAATACCAACAATTTTGAGTGCACCCATTGAATTAACTATTGATGCAAAAGAACCAATGTTTAATCATTTTGATATGACCTGATAGAGGCAGAGGTGTCCCGTCTTTCGATGAGATGATGGATATCGCTTTGGTGGAAGTCGACTTTGACGATCCGACTACGAACGTGCGAGGACGTCGCGCCTTAGCAATCGCTAAACCAACTTCGAGAGGTTATTGACCACGTCGGAGCACGATCAACCTGACCACGAGGGTCTGTTTCCTGCGAGCAAACGAAGAACAAGCAAGAAACTAAGATTGCAATCTGGATATTGCGAATATAAGATGAAAGCTTTATTGATCAAGGTGGGGTTCTGTGACGCCTTTGTCTGGTCGTTGAACACAAACGAAGTACGCGAAGTTGCAGCTATGGCGAACTTTTAATCTAAACAAAACCCAAAGTCTAAACGATGCCCTAAGGGCTGTATATATGGAGGAAGAGGGGGGGAATTTCGTGGCCCTTGGTGGAGGGGTCCGAAATCAACCCTATCTCTTGTTTCCCCACACATACTGACTCTAAAAATAGCCTATACTTATGTATTTCGAAATTACATGGGCCTGGCCCAATAATAAGGTGACGCAGCACCTAAAATAGCCTCGGGACGAAATTTATGAAGTGGCATCTTGTATATTTCGTCCAAGGCTTCATGCACCCATTATGGTGGCTTCAAAGTCCTGAAATCATCACTTGTAACTCCGTTCTTGTTCCCCTTGCGCATGCCATCATCTCCATGCTTGTTCTTGCTCCAATGTTCATCCTTCTCCAAGCTAGGCCCTTCATTTGTAAGCAAAACAAATGTATCCAATTTAGGCAGCATCATATTCTCATGAACATTAGAATCATTACCAAGAAACGAAAGTACCTGGTAATTTAGTTGGCGTGCACGAGCTCTAGTAATTGGTCCAGTATGTATAGCAGCAGGGGCTGTGGGTGTAACAATTGTATTGATGTCCTCATCATCCTCCCCTTCTTGGAATGAAGTCGTCCTCGATGGAAGTTCATCTTCCTCACCCAAATAAGGCTTCAAATCTGCAATGTTAAAAGTGGGACTAACCCCAAAATCTGCAGGCAGCTCAAGTTTATATGCATTATCATTTATTTTCTCTAACACCTTAAAGGGACCATCAGCACGTGGCATTAACTTTGATTTGCGCAAATCAGGAAATCTATCCTTACGCAAATGTAACCAAACAAGATCTCCAGGTGCAAACACAACATGTTTTCTACCCTTATCTCCAGCAAGTTTATATTTAGCATTCATACGCTCAATGTTTTCCTTAGTTAACTCATGCATTTTTAAAATCAATTCAGCACGTTGTTTAGCATCAAAATTAACCTTCTCCGAAGATGGAAGAGGCAACAAATCAATAGGTGCACGAGGTAGGAAACCATACACAACTTCAAAAGGGCACATCTTAGTAGTAGAATGCAATGAACGATTATAACCAAATTCAATATGAGGCAAGCATTCCTCCCACATTTTCTTATTATTCTTCAAAACAGCCTAAGCATAGTAGACAACGTTCTATTGACTACTTCAGTTTGTCCATCAGTTTGGGGGTGACAAGTAGTACTAAAAAGCAGTTTAGTCCCCAACTTAGCCCATAAACATCTCCAAAAGTGGCTAAGAAATTTAGTATCACGATCTGAAACAATAGTATTTGGCACACCATGCAAGCGAATAATTTCACGAAAGAACAAATGAGCAACATTAACAGCATCATCGCTTTTATGACACGGTATAAAGTGTGCCATTTTCGAGAATCTATCCACGACAACAAATATGCTATCCCTCCCCTTCTTTGTTCGAGGTAAACCTAAAACAAAGTCCATAGATATATCCTCCCAAGGAACACTAGGTACAGTGATGAGGACATGACTACCTTGGATATGACCAAAAATATTGCATATATGCATATTTGTCAGGTGATTTCTAGTGCAAACTATTCAATAATCTATTTATGTTATGCAGAACAAAAATACTTCACACACTTTTGTGTTTTGTCTAATTGCAGGTGTATGGGACATTTGTACAATCCACATATATGAAGATAAGGAAGAAAGAGATGTTTATTTGCTGTCCAAAAAGTTCTCTCACGTCACTTTTGGACTAAGAGAAGATAGAGTCCAAGTCTCTCACGTTCTGGATTCAGATTCGGACTGCACAGGCATACCTGACTCAAAACGCACACAAGTTTTTCATACGGACTCCGAATTGGGTGATTCTTTTTTTGTTGGAAACTAGATTTCGTGCACTTTCCAGCCCAATTGGAATCACCTTCAAATTCGTCCGGAGCGTTGAGTTGTGGACGAAACAATCTGATGTTGCAGCAGAATCCGAGTCAAACTACAAGTCCAAAGGTGTTACATCACCTCCACTTGGGCCCATTGGCCTTGTACGACCTAGATTTAGTTTTAGGCTGCCTTGGGATGTCCTCCCACCTCCTTGGCCGCCACCCCTTGCTCCTATATAAGTAGATCCATCTAGTAGCTTTTTCTTGGGATTTGTTTAGTTAAAAGTTAGCCATTGCAACTTCGTGTGCTTCGTTTGTGTCCAACGACCAGACCAAGACCGCTTCCGGATCCCCACCATTATCAATACTTCATATATATTTGCGCTATTCAGATTGCTTTATCATATTCTTGCTCATTCTTCGATTGCTTGCAGGAATAGACCTTCGTGGTCAGGCTGACCGTGCTTCCGGCATCGTCAGTAACCTCAGGAGATTGGTTTAGCGATTGCTAAGGCGCAACGTCGTGCACGTTTGTAGTCGGATCGTCAAAGTCGTCTCCACCAAATCGATAGTTATCATCTAATCGAAAGATCGGGACACCCTCGCCTCTATCAAGTGGTATCTGTTTTCAGGTTGCTCGGTGAGAATTTCCAGTTTTTCCTAGATTAGATTTATTTTCTTACCTATTGTCCAAGAAAAATCCACAAAACAAAAGTTAGATCTATTCATCCTTTGTCCTAGCCAGACTGAGCCTTTGCAATTTTCTTTTCATTGTTTGCATTATTGAATTATCGGTTGCATCGCCGTGTCGAGTTGCTGGTCTTAGTGTCTAGTTCCTTTAGAGTTTCGAGTTCTGTTCACATTAGTCACGCAGCCGCTGCATCATTATCCCATCCGCTGTCCACCATCCCATCCACCAATTTCCACCATGTGCTATGCACTGTTTATTGTCATAATCATAGTTGAGGTCACTCACATCTTCGCCTGATCGAATCTGCATCTTATCTAGTTTGTCTTGGAAAGAGGGAGAAAAAGAAGATAAAGAAAAAAAGAGAGAAAAAAGGAAAGAAAAAAAAAGAAAAAGAGGGAGAAGAAAAAGAAAAAAGGCATGAGAAAAAAAAAGAGAGAAGAAAAAAAATTGGATCTATCTAGAATCAATCTCGTACCTGAATTCGGATTGGAATCTGTTTTGCGCACTGTTCAGTAAAACATGTGTATCTTCCTCATACGAAGTCAGTTTTGGCTCCGTGAGTACTCAAATTGAAGATAGCGACGAGCCGCATCTAAATAGTTGCAGAAGGTAGTTCAATATTTGACACCTCAAAATCAGCTTCTAAATAGGTTTTTTTGCCCTCCGAAGTTCGTGAACACAACTTGTTCCAATTTTTCAGGCCAGTTTTAGAATTCTTTGACTCCTCATATCAACTCGGAATTGAGTGATTCTTTTTGCATTGGAAAGCTTGAGTTAGTAGCATTCTTTGAAAGAATTTATCAGAAAATTGTCTCAAACTTTTCAAGAGGAAAGTTGGAGAGAGAGTTGTTGTATATCCTGCTTGGCAGTTGTTTTTCATCATTATCTTCACTGCCGTTGTGATCTTCACTTATATCTTGCTGTCAAGAGCTACTTAGTATCCTTCATTGGTGCTAGTTGTGCTACGCCGTGACCTTATTAGTGTTCTAGGCTCGCGTCTCTAGTCCGGTCTAGCCTAGGACCAGCACAGTACCGTCGTTGAGCGTTTATTCAACATTGCATCTTTGAATTGATTATTGCTAATCTTTTGCTACCACATATAGCCAACCCAGCTCCACATATTTCTACACCGTGTATACGTACGCTCCCTTGGCAATCGCTTTACTCAATATTCGGAGTTACTTGACACCGCTGGTTGCCGATCACCGCCTGCTGCATGGTAAGAACTTGTAAGACATTGATATTTACTTTACTGTGAGCGTTTTACCACCACATCCTAGTAGTTATAGGAACATTATTTTTGGGTTTTGTTTCTTGTTCTACTAATCATGACAGGATCCAGAGTAATTTCATGGGCTTTGTCGATCGCGGGAGACGTGCCACCACCTTTGCAAATACCACAACCGTCACGAGAGGTGCACAAACATCCAAATGCACATGATCAGGTTAATGTATCTATACCACCATTTAATGGCCGTTTTAAAACTGCTTTATATATTGAATGGGAGTTCGACATAAAAAATATATTTGCTTCCCATAATTTCGATGAACATAAAAAGGTTAAGGTTGCGGTTGGTTCTTTCACTGGTTATGCTTTGGTTTGGTGGAGTGAATATTGTCGGTTACACCCTGATTATATACCTACTACTTGGGATGATTTGAAACTTGCCATGCGACATACTTTCGTCCCTGCTTATTATACTCGTGACATGATTAAGAAGTTGCAACACTTAAAACAAGGTAGTGAAACTGTAACAAAATATTATGATGATTTACAAACTACCTTGTTGCATTCCTCTTTAGAAGAAAGTGAAGATGATTTTATGGATAGATTTTGGGCAGGATTAAACCGTGATATTCAAGAGATACTAATTCATGAAGAGTGTTATCCTATGGACCATTTGTTTCATCTTGCTTGCAAAGCTGAACAGGAAATAAAATGACGTGTAGGCCACGAGGAGAACAAGCGCACGGTGCACATTCCAAGAGTTTATATGATTGTTCCTTCAACTACTAGGCATACTATGACAACCACATCCGTTGTTGTCAGGACTACATCACCTCCACCATGTGACACATCGCCCCCGAGAGTGGCTACATCATCTGAGTTGATCATAAGAGGTAATGACAAAGGTACTGATCTTCCATCTCTACATGAGAATGATGAATGCCTTGTCAATTTGAATGCACCATCTGATGAGCTACCCACTACTTTGATCACACCACCTATTTTAGAGGACTACATTGATAATTTGACTTTGCCATGTGATCAAACAACTGAAATACCAACAATTTTGAGTGCACCCATTGAATTAACTATTGATGCAAAAGAACCAATGTTTAATCATTTTGATATGACCTCTAATCTTGGTGATGATTCTGTGTTGAATGACTTATTGCATGTTTGCTTATTTAAGCATGTTGTAGCATGTAAATTTGATGCAAGTAAGGTTTATTCACCAAAATTGGGATGGTTTAATGATGAACATTGTCAATCTTTTGAAATGAATAAGAGCTTCACTTATATGTGCAAACTGAGTTGCAATATTTTCATGCCTTCTACTTCTTGTGCTAATGTTTTGGCTTCAGATTTTATGAACTATGCAAATTACTCATCTATTCATGTGTCATATATGCAAAAATCAAGGGAAGTAAAAATGGATGACATATTGATGAGGACATCAATACAATTGTTACACCCACAGCCCCTACTGCTATACATACTGGACCAGTTACTAGAGCTCGTGCACGCCAACTAAATTACCAGGTACTTTCGTTTCTTGGTAATGATTCTAATGTTCATGAGAATATGATGCTGCCTAAATTGGATACATTTGTTTTGCTTACAAATGAAGGGCCTAGCTTGGAGAAGGATGAACATTGGAGCAACAACAAGCATGGAGATGATGGCATGCGCAAGGGGAACAAGAACGGAGTTACAAGTGATGATTTCAGGACTTTGAAGCCACCATAATGGGTGCATGAAGCCTTGGACGAAATATACAAGATGCCACTTCATAAATTTCGTCCCGAGGCTATTTTAGGTGCTGCGTCACCTTATTATTGGGCCAGGCCCATGTAATTTCGAAATACATAAGTATAGGCTATTTTTAGAGTCCGTATGTGTGGGGAAACAAGAGATAGGGTTGATTTCGGACCCCTCCACCAAGGGCCACGAAATTCCCCCCTCTTCCTCCATATATACAGCCCTTAGGGCATCGTTTAGACTTTGGGTTTTGTTTAGATTAAAAGTTCGCCATAGCTGCAACTTCGCGTACTTCGTTTGTGTTCAACGACCAGACAAAGGCGTCACAGAACCCCACCTTGATCAATAAAGCTTTCATCTTATATTCGCAATATCCAGATTGCAATCTTAGTTTCTTGCTTGTTTTTCGTTTGCTCGCAGGAAACAGACCCTCGTGGTCAGGTTGATCGTGCCCCGGCGTGGTCAATAACCTCTCGGAGTTGGTTTAGCGATTGCTAAGGCGCGACGTCCTCGCACGTTCGTAGTCGGATCGTCAAAGTCGACTTCCACCAAAGCGAAATCCACCTTCTCATCGAAAGACGGGACACCTTTGCCTCTATCACATATACATATACAACATGTACACCTTGTCTCTTTTGTTAGCCACATTTCAGATTAAACAACGCCGAGGACGGCTTTATTTTCAAGAAGGGGAGGATGATGAGGACATGACTACCTTGGATATGAACAAAAATATTGCATATATGCATATTTGTCAGGTGATTTCTAGTGCAAACTATTCAATAATCTATTTATGTTATCCAGAACAAAAATACTTCACACACTTTTGTGTTTTGTCTAATTGCAGGTGTATGGGACATTTGTACAATCCACATATGATGATAAGGAAGAAAGAGATGTTTATTTGCTGTCCAAAAAGTTCTCTCACGTCACTTTTGGCCCAAGAGAAGATAGAGTCCAAGTCTCTCACGTTCTGGATTCAGATTCGGACTACACAGACACACCTGACCCAAAACGCACACAAGTTTTTCATATAGACGCCGAATAGGGTGATTCTTTTTTTGTTGGAAACTAGATTTCGTGCACTTTCCAACCCAATTGGAATCACCTTCAAATTCGTCCGGAGCGTTGAGTTGTGGACGAAACAATCTGATGCTGCAGCAGAATCCGAGTCAAACTACAAGTCCAAAGGTGTTACATCACCTCCACTTGGGCCCATTGGCCTTGTACGACCTAGATTTAGTTTTAGGCTGCCTTGGGACGTCCTCCCACCTCCTTGGCCGCCACCCCTTGCTCCTATATAAGTAGATCCATCTAGTAGCTTTTCCTTGGGATTTGTTTAGTTAAAAGTTAGCCATTGCAACTTCGTGTACATCGTTTGTGTCCAACGACCAGACCAAGACCGCTTCCGGATCCCCACCATTATCAATACCTCATATATATTTGCAATATTCAGATTGCTTTATCATATTCTTGCTTGTTCTTTGATTGCTTGCAGGAATAGACCTTCGTGGTCAGGCTGACCGTGCTTCCGGCATCGTCAGTAACCTCAGGAGATTGGTTTAGCGATTGCCAAGGCGCAACGTCGTGCACGTCTGTAGTCGGATCGTCAAAGTCGTCTCCACCAAATCGATAGTTATCATCTCATCGAAAGATCGGGACACCCCCGCCTCTATCAGTCCCCAACTTAGCCCATAAACATCTCCAAAAGTGGCTAAGAAATTTAGTATCACGATCTGAAACAATAGTATTTGGCACACCATGCAAGCGAATAATTTCACGAAAGAACAAATCAGCAACATTAACAGCATCATCGCTTTTATGACATGGTATAAAGTGTGCCATTTTCGAGAATCTATCCACGTCAACAAATATGCTATCCCTCCCCTTCTTTGTTCGAGGTAAACCTAAAACAAAGTCCATAGATATATCCTCCCAAGGAACACTAGGTACAGGCAAAGGCATATATAAACCATCAGGATTGAGTCGTGACTTAGCTTTTTGACATGTAGTGCAGCGAGCAATAAAACGCTCAACATCCCGTCTCATCTTTGGCCAAAAGAAATGTGTAGCAAGTACGTCCTCCGTCTTCTTCACGCCAAAGTGTCCCATTAATCCTCCTCCATGCGCCTCCTGCAACAACAAAAGACGAACGGAGCTAGCTGGAATGCATAGCTTGTTAGCACGAAACACAAATCCATCGTTAACAACAAACTTGTTCCACATTCTTCCTTCTTTACAATTCCGCATTACACCTTTAAAATCAGCATCATGCACATATTGATCTTTGATGGTCTCCAAACCAAATATTTTGAAGTCAAGTTGTGAAAGCATAGTATAGCGACGAGACAATGCATCAGCAATAACATTGTCTTTTCCCTTCTTGTGTTCAATAAAATAAGGGAAAGTCTCAATGAATTCAACCCATTTAGCATGTCTACGATTCAGTTTAGCTTGACTTTTAATATGTTTCAAAGATTCATGATCAGAATGTATAACAAATTCTTTGGGCCATAAATAATGTTGCCATGTTTCTAAAGTCCGAACAAGAGCATATAATTCTTTATCATAAGTAGAATAATTCAGACTAGGCCCACTCAATTTTTCAGAAAAGTATGCAACAGGTTTGCCATCTTGTAATAACACACCTCCTAATCCAATTCCACTAGCATCACATTCAAGCTCAAAAGTCTTATTAAAATCAGGAAGTTGGAGTAAAGGAGCATGTGTCAACTTATCTTTCAATACCGTGAAGGCTTCTTCCTGTGCAGTACCCCAAAGAAAAGGCACATCTTTCTTTGTAAGCTCATTGAGAGGTGCATCAATGGTGCTGAAATCTCTCACAAAACGCCTATAGAATCCAGCGAGGCCAAGAAAACTCCTCACTTGTGTGACCGTTTTGGGCTGCGGCCAACTCTCAATAGCTTCAATCTTGGCTTTATCAACTTCAATTCCCTGTGGAGTAACAACATAGCCAAGAAAAGATACTCGGTCGGTGCAAAAGGTGCACTTCCCAAGGTTACCAAACAAACGTGCATCACGTAGAGCAATAAAAACAGCACGTAAATGTTCCAAATGTTCTTCCAAAGATCTGCTATAAATCAATATGTCATCAAAGTAAACTACCACAAATCGTCCAATGAAAGCACGTAAAACTTCGTTCATTAATCTCATGAAAGTACTAGGTGCATTAGTTAACCCAAAAGGCATGACTAACCACTCATATAATCCAAACTTAGTTTTAAATGCTGCTTTCCATTCATCTCCCAATTTCATACGAATTTGATGGTAGCCACTACGCAAATCAACTTTGGAGAATATTGTAGAGCCACTCAATTCATCAAGCATATCATCTAGCCTAGGAATAGGATGACGATAACGAATAGTAATATTATTAATGCCTCTACAATCAACACACATACGTGATGTACCATCCTTTTTCGGCACTAGAATAATAGGAATAGCACAAGGACTAAGGGATTCGCGTATATAACCTTTGTCGAGAAGCTCTTGTACTTGACGCATAATCTCCTTCGTCTCCTCTGGATTGGTACGGTATGGTGCACGGTTTGGCAGTGAAGCACCGGGAATTAAGTCAATCTGATGCTCAATCCCTCGAATAGGCGGTAATCCCGGTGGCACGTCTTGTGGAAAAACGTCAGCGAACTCCTGCAAAATGTTAGTGACAGCAGGAGGCAAAGAGGAAGGCACGTCCTCGAATGAAAATAATGCCTCTTTGCACACAAAAGCATAGCAAACAGATTTGCTGAAATCTAGCTCATCAATATCAGATTTGGTGGCAAATAAACATGCACTTTTCAATTTAATTTCAGAAGCAACACTAGATGGTTTATTATTAGGCTTCATTTGTTGCTCAAATTCTTTTGCCACAATCTAATTTTCACTCTTATTCTTCTCCTATTGTGCTTTATTAGCTCTATTAATATCATCTTTCAAAATGGAATCAGGAGTCATAGGAAGCAAAGTAATATTTTTATCCTTATGAACAAGAGTATAGTGATTGTTTCTACCATGGTGTACAGAATTTTTATCAAATTGCCATGGTCTACCAAGTAATAAGGAACATGCTTGCATAGGTACCACATCACAATCAACATAATCAGCATATGTAGAGATACTAAAATGCACACGAACAGTACGTGTTACCTTAACCTTGCCGCTGTTGTTGAACCATTGGATGTAGTAAGGATGTGGATGTGGTCTTGTGGTGAGAGAAAGCTTCTCCACCATCTCCATGCTAGCCAAGTTGTTGCAGCTCCCTCCGTCTATTATGACGCGCACAGAACGTTCCTTCACAACTCCCTTGGTATGGAACAAATTGTGCCTCTGATTTTGCTCAGCTTGTGTGACCTGCACACTCAAAACACGTTGAGCAACTAAACATTCATACCTGTCAGCGTCTTCAGGAGCCATGTATTGCGTCTCATGATCAGAATCATCTCCACCATGTTCTTCACGTGTAATAAGAGCCAATGTCTCCTCATCATAGTCACTAGCAGACTCATATCCACCATCCGCGGTAGCAATCATCACACGCGGAGATTTGCATTCCCTCGCATAGTGACCTCCTCCCTTACAACGACGACAAATAATATCACTTGTGTGCCCTGTTGATGCCATGGAAGAAGAAGAACACTGTGCAGGCCCCGCAGGTGCGCTCTTGGCAGATAATGGTGGTTGTGCCTGTTTTCTTGTATCACGGCTGGAGGTGGCACCGGATGGAGGTGCTGGTGCAGTTGAAGTAGAAGATGCACGTGGTGTCCATGATGAAGGTCGGTGATAGAGGCAAAGGTGTCCCGTCTTTCGATGAGATGATGGATATCGCTTTGGTGGAAGTCGACTTTGACGATCCGACTACGAACGTGCGAGGACGTCGCGCCTTAGCAATCGCTAAACCAACTCCGAGAGGTTATTGACCACGCCGGAGCACGATCAACCTGACCACGAGGGTCTGTTTCCTGCGAGCAAACGAAGAACAAGCAAGAAACTAAGATTGCAATCTGGATATTGCAAATATAAGATGAAAGCTTTATTGATCAAGGTGGGGTTCTGTGACGCCTTTGTCTGGTCGTTGAACACAAACGAAGTACGCGAAGTTGCAGCTATGGCGAACTTTTAATCTAAACAAAACCCAAAGTCTAAACGATGCCCTAAGGGCTGTATATATGGAGGAAGAGGGGGGGGGGGATTTCGTGGCCCTTGGTGGAGGGGTCCGAAATCAACCCTATCTCTTGTTTCCCCACACATACGGACTCTAAAAATAGCCTATACTTATGTATTTCGAAATTACATGGGCCTGGCCCAATAATAAGGTGACGCAGCACCTAAAATAGCCTCGGGACGAAATTTATGAAGTGGCATCTTGTATATTTCGTCCAAGGCTTCATGCACCCATTATGGTGGCGTCAAAGTCCGGAAATCATCACTTGTAACTCCGTTCTTGTTCCCCTTGCGCATGCCATCATCTCCATGCTTGTTCTTGCTCCAATGTTCATCCTTCTCCAAGCTAGGCCCTTCATTTGTAAGCAAAACAAATGTATCCAATTTAGGCAGCATCATATTCTCATGAACATTAGAATCATTACCAAGAAACGAAAGTACCTGGTAATTTAGTTGGCGTGCACGAGCTCTAGTAATTGGTCCAGTATGTATAGCAGCAGGGGCTGTGGGTGTAACAATTGTATTGATGTCCTCATCAGCATGTGTCAACTTATCTTTCAATACCGTGAAGGCTTCTTCCTGTGCGGTACCCCAAAGAAAAGGCACATCTTTCTTTGTAAGCTCATTGAGAGGTGCAGCAATGGTGCTGAAATCTCTCACAAAACGCCTATAGAATCCAGCGAGGCCAAGAAAACTCCTCACTTGTGTGACCGTTTTGGGTTGCGGCCAACTCTCAATAGCTTCAATCTTGGCTTTATCAACTTCAATTCCCTGTGGAGTAACAACATAGCCAAGAAAAGATACTCGGTCGGTGCAAAAGGTGCACTTCCCAAGGTTACCAAACAAACGTGCATCACGTAGAGCAATAAAAACAGCACGTAAATGTTCCAAATGTTCTTCCAAAGATCTGCTATAAATCAATATATCATCAAAGTAAACTACCACAAATCGTCCAATGAAAGCACGTAAAACTTCGTTCATTAATCTCATGAAAGTACTAGGTGCATTAGTTAACCCAAAAGGCATGACTAACCACTCATATAATCCAAACTTAGTTTTGAATGCTGTTTTCCATTCATCTCCCAATTTCATACGAATTTGATGGTATCCACTACGTAAATCAACTTTGGAGAATATAGTAGAGCCACTCAATTCATCAAGCATATCATCTAGCCTAGGAATAGGATGACGATAACGAATAGTAATATTATTAATGCCTCTACAATCAACACACATACGTGATGTACCATCCTTTTTCGGCACTAGAATAATAGGAACAGCACAAGGACTAAGGGATTCGCGTATATAACCTTTGTCGAGAAGCTCTTGTACTTGACGCATAATCTCCTTCGTCTCCTCTGGATTGGTACGGTATGGTGCACGGTTTGGCAGTGAAGCACCGGGAATTAAGTCAATCTGATGCTCAATCCCTCGAATAGGCGGTAATCCCGGTGGCACGTCTTGTGGAAAGACGTCAGCGAACTCCTGCAAAATGTTAGTGACAGCAGGAGGCAAAGAGGAAGGCACGTCCTCGAATGAAAATAATGCCTCTTTTCACACAAAAGCATAGCAAACAGATTTGCTGAAATCTAGCTCATCAATATCAGATTTGGTGGCAAATAAACATGCACTTTTCAATTTAATTTCAGAAGCAACACTAGATGGTTTATTATTAGGCTTCATTTGTTGCTCAAATTCTTTTGCCACAATCTGATTTTCACTCTTATTCTTCTCCTGTTTTGCTTTATTAGCTCTATTAATATCATCTTTCAAAATGGAATCAGGAGTCATAGGAAGCAAAGTAATATTTTTATCCTTATGAACAAGAGTATAGTGATTGTTTCTACCATGGTGTACAGAATTTTTATCAAATTGCCATGGTCTACCAAGTAATAAGGAACATGCTTGCATAGGTACCACATCACAATCAACATAATCGGCATATGTAGAGATACTAAAATGCACACGAACAGTATGTGTTACCTTAACCTTGCCGCTGTTGTTGAACCATTGGATGTAGTAAGGATGTGGATGTGGTCTTGTGGTGAGAGAAAGCTTCTCCACCATCTCCATGCTAGCCAAGTTGTTGCAACTACCTCCGTCTATGATGACGCGCACAGAACGTTCCTTCACAACTCCCTTGGTATGGAACAAATTGTGCCTCTGATTTTGCTCAGCTTGTGTGACCTGCACACTCAAAACACGTTGAGCAACTAAACATTCATACCTGTCAGCGTCTTTAGGAGCCATGTATTGCGTCTCATGATCAGAATCATCTCCACCATGTTCTTCACGTTTAATAAGAGCCAAAGTCTCCTCATCATAGTCACTAGCGGACTCATATCCACCATCCGCGGTAGCAATCATCACAGGCGGAGATTTGCATTCTCTCGCATAATGACCTCCTCCCTTACAACGACGGCAAATAATATCACTTGTGTGCCCTGTTGATGCCATGGAAGAAGAAGAACTCCGTGCAGGCCCAGCAGGTGCGCTCTTGGCAGATAATGGCGGTTGTGCCTGTTTTCTTGTATCACGACTGGAGGTGGCACCGGATGGAGGTGCTGGTGCAGTTGAAGTAGAAGATGCACGCGGTGTCCATGATGAAGGTCGGCCTGCAGAAAAGTTAGTTCGCCCCAATGCTTGCCGATCCTGCACTTCACGTTCAGCTTTACAAGCAAGATGGAATAAACGAGTGATATTAGTATACTCCTTATAGTCTACAATGGTCTGAATCTCTCTATTTAATCCACCCAGAAAACGTGCAAGCATAGCTTCATTCTCCTCAACAATACCACATCTAATCATGCCAGTTTGTAATTCCTGATAATATTCTTCTACAGAATTTTTCCCTTGTCTTAAACGCTGCAATTTTTGAAGCAATTCACGTTGATAATATGGTGGAACCCAACGCGTACGCATAGCAGTTTTCAAAGCAGCCCAAGTAGTTGGAATAGGATATAATCGACAATGTTCAGACCACCATACACATGCAAAACTAGTGAAAGCACAAACAGCAGCAGCAACCCGTCTCTCCTCGGGATATTGTAAACATGTAAATCGTTGTTCAATTTCTAACTCCCAAGTAAGATATATATCAGGAACATATCTACCCTCAAATGGTGGAATATTCAATTTCAGTTTAGGAATATGGACATCATCTCGTACCTGAGGTGGTGGTGCAGGCCTACCATTACGAATATATACCTGAGGTCGACCTGTTGGTGGTGGTACAGGTGGCTGCACGTAGTGCTGATTTTGATCAACCTCATCCTCATAATCTCCCACATAATCCTCCTCCTCCGCATCAGCAGCAGGAGCCACAGAAGTATCAACAGCAGCACCAACAGTTTGGCCAAACGCAAGAGGAACACGGCTTGCTCGGCGGAGGTCTGTTTCGCGACGTGGAGGTAGTCGTTGTTGTTGTTGTTGGAGAGGTGCGTTAGGTGCAGCGGGTGGTGGTGGTGGAAGACGCGCGAGCAATTCATTAAACTTGTTATCGAGCTTTGTTTCAAACGTCTTCTCAAGGCCAGTGATCTTCTCCATGGCCTCTTCAAAATTGTTCAGCACATCTTGCACCTGTTCAGTCATCATTTGCTGAAACTTATCATGAAGCTCCTTGTTCGATAAATTCTCCCAGTCAATCTCGTCGGCTTGTGATCCTGGCATGGTTAGCAGCAATAGAAACACACAAGAATATGATCCTGCAGACTACGAACAAGTGGTGGTGGTGGGTGTCACAAATCCGTCAAGCAAAACTCAAATTCTTACCAGTTCTTACCCAGCAACAGGCGGTGATCGGTAACCGTTGTAGTCAAAACTCTCAAAGCTTGGATAGAGCGATTACCAGGGAGAGTCAAACGCACGACGTAGATGTATGTGGAGCTGGGAAGGCTTATAATATGGTAGCAAAAAGGGTCAGCAATAATCAATTCAGAGATGCAAAGTTGAATAAACGCTCAACGACGGTACTGTGCTGGTCCTAGGCTAGACTGTGCTAGAGACGCGAGCCTAGAACACCAACAAAATCACGGCGCGGTACGTAAACAAGGGAGGAGCACACTCTGAATTATTTTTTTCTCTTTTTTTTTGCACTTTTTTTCCTCTTTTTTTTTGCTCCGCAACAAATTTTTTTCAAAAAAGTCTACAAATGGTCTAAAAACTGCCTAGCCAGAATTTTCCAGACTTAGTTTTTTTTGAAATTGGAACTATTTTTCTTCTGCGGATGGCTCGGAAGTTGGGGAGTCCTTCTCTGTCACGACTCGGAGTGTCGCGTGATCTGGAAATCGAGAACAATGCAACAATTACTGGACTCGGACTAGGACTGGTGGCGGAGATGAATCTGGTGGAACTCGGACTGGTGGCGGAGATGAATCTGGTGGAACACGGACAGGTGGCGGATATATGTTGCAGGTGAACTCGGATTGGCGTGATGGCGGCGGATATGTGGTGGCGTATATGGATTCGGATTGGCGGTGAATATGTGGTGGTGGTATATGGCAACAGCGACGATGATGATGCGGTGGTGATATATGGCAGCGGCGACGTGACAACCTGTGAACAGAACTCGAAACTCTAAAAGACTAGACGCTAAGACCAGCAACTGGACACGACAATGCAACCGCAAATTCAACAAAGCAAATACATAAAAGATTATGCAAGGCTCAGATTGGTTCGGATGGGATGAACTAACCCTAATTTTTTTTTGGCTTTTTCGTGGACTATAGGTATGAAGAACAGACTCGATCTAAACTACGAAAAACTGTAAAATCTCACCGAGCAACCTGGAAATCTGATACCACTTGATAGAGGCAAAGGTGTCCCGTCTTTCGATGAGATGATAGATATCGCTTTGGTGGAAGTCGACTCTGACGATCCGACTACGAACGTGCGAGGACGTCGCGCCTTAGCAATCGCTAAACCAACTCCGAGAGGTTATTGACCACGCTGGAGCACGATCAACCTGACCACGAGGGTCTGTTTCCTGCGAGAAAACAAAGAACAAGCAAGAAACTAAGATTGCAATCTGGATATTGCGAATATAAGATGAAAGCTTTATTGATCAAGGTGGGGTTCTGTGACGCCTTTGTCTGGTCGTTGAACACAAACGAAGTACGCAAAGTTGCAGCTATGGCGAACTTTTAATCTAAACAAAACCCCAAAGTCTAAACGGTGCCCTAAGGGCTGTATATATGGAGGAAGAGAGGGGGAATTTCGTGGCCCTTGGTGGAGGGGTCCGAAATCAACCCTATCTCTTGTTTCCCCACACATACGGACTCTAAAAATAGCCTATACTTATGTATTTCGAAATTACATGGGCCTGGCCCAATAAAAAGGTGACGCAGCACCTATAATAGCCTCGGGACGAAATTTATGAAGTGGCATCTTGTATATTTCGTCCATGGCTTCATGCACCCATTATGGTGGCTTCAAAGTCCTGAAATCATCACTTGTAACTCCGTTCTTGTTCCCCTTGCGCATGGCATCATCTCCATGCTTGTTCGTGCTCCAATGTTCATCCTTCTCCAAGCTAGGCCCTTCATTTGTAAGCAAAACAAATGTATCCAATTTAGGCAGCATCATATTCTCATGAACATTAGAATCATTACCAAGAAACGAAAGTACCTGATAATTTAATTGGCGTGCGCGAGCTCTAGTAATTGGTCCCGTATATGTAGCAGTAGGGGCTGTGGGTGTAACAATGGTATTGATGTCCTCATCACCCACCATCCTTAGTAGTAATCATCACACGCTGAGATTGGCATTCTCTCGCAAAATGTCCTCTTCCCTTACAACGACGACAAATAATATCACTTGTGTGCCCTGTTGATGCCATGGAAGAAGAAGAGCTCTGCGTAGGTCCGGCAGGTGTGCTCTTGGCAGATAGTGGTGGTTGTGCCTGCTTTCTTGTATCACGGCTGGAGGTGGCACCTGATGGAGGTGCTGATGGAGTGGAAGTAGAGGATGCACGTGGTGTCCATGATGAAGATCGACCTGGAGAAAAGTTAGTTCGTGCCAATGCCAGTCGATCCTGCACTTCACGTTCAGCTTTACAAGCAAGATGGAATAAACGAGTGATATTAGTATACTCCTTATACTCTAGAATGGTCTGAATCTCTCTATTTAATCCACCCATAAAACGTGCAAGCATAGCTTCATCCTCCTCAACAATACCACATCTAATCATGCCAGTTTGTAATTCCTGATAATATTCTTCTACAGAATTTTTTCCTTGTCTTAAACGCTGCAATTTTTGAAGTAATTCATGTTGATAATATGGTGGAACCCAACGAGTACGCATATCAGTTTTCAAAGCAGCCCAAGTAGCTGGAATAGGATATAATCTACAATGTTCAGACCACCAAACACATGCAAAGCTAGTGAAAGCACAAACACTGTGCGCAGACAGGTACCTGACGTCCGCTGGGGACCGGTCGTCCGGTGTCTCAGGAGCTGTCGGACGTCCGGTGTCCTCCGGTCATCCGCTGGTTCCGCTCTGTGATGGGGGTGTCGGACATCCGGAAACGTCGGTCTTCCGCTGACTTTGGTTCGGGTGCAGGTGCACCGGTCGTCTGGTCCGGACCGGACGTCCGCTTGTTTGCTTCGGGTGTCGGGGCACCGTTCGTCCGGTCTGGACCGGACATCCATTGGCTGGGACTCGGCTGATGCTTCAGGCGCCGGACGTCCGGTCCCGGCCGGTCGTCTGGTGGCTGGGACTTTTCTGTCAGCCCTTCTTCTTCTCCGTCTTCTCGTCCATCTTCCTCTTCTTCTTGCCCTTGCTCCTTAGCTTCTCCATTGTACCTGAGTATGCACAAAGTATCCATATGAGGTAGTAGCCATGCTTCATGTGCATCGAAGTGGAATTGTGAGAGGAGAGATGTCACCTCGGTTTCAAGGGCTCTTGCACGTGATCGAGTCATGGGTCCGGTAGGCACTTGATGAGACGATGGTAGGTCCATGGGGATGACCTTGGGATGCTCTGCATCACCTATGCATGCACATGAGTGGAGTGTCAAGTAGTATACCATCCTCGAAGGGGTCAAGTGAACACGTGTAAAGGAGATGATTCACCTTTGTGTATGTGAAGTGGATGTCGAACGTGTCACTTGCCAAACGGACTCTTGACATGGTGATGTCCGTAGGATGCTCCGCATCATCTCTTGACATGGTGATGTCTGTAGGATGCTCCGCATCATCTCCCCTCCCTTAGGAAAGATCCCACCTCGGATAGAAAACCAAATCACCATGGGAAAGAGATGGCTTCGCCGTGTAGGAGTGGACGTTCACCAAGTAGTCGTCATCTTCAAGCTTGAAGTGGGCACTCTCCAATGTCGCACCATCTTGGGATTCCTTCAAAATGAGAAAGGACAAGAAACACTTGGAAAAATGAATTTGGTTAGCGTTAGTGCAAAACCAAGCATTCAAGAGGCGATTCACCAAACAAGTGTCGTCATCATGCAAAGCATATGGTATGACAAAGGATTGTGACATGGCATATAAGCGCATAAATTGAGCACAAGCAAAGATATCATGGGGACAAGCATGTAAATGGTTGTCATCAACCGCATGAAGTGAGCAAGTATGAATCATTGGTGATGCAACAAGGCAAGCAATCATAGGAATCAAGTCGTGCAAGCTAGTAGTGCAAAGATGCAACATACTAGAGGAAAGCATGGCAATCATGTCATGTGAGCAAATAATAGTCATAGGCAATGTACATGACATATCGCAAGCACAAACACAAAGAAAGATCATAGTATCATCATAGGCATGGGGCACAAAGCAAACATGGCAATAACAATCAATGTCTCCACCAAGCTTGCAAATACACATACAAGTATGAGAATCAATCATGATGTGTAATGCAAAGCATGGGTCACGAATGCATGGCAAAAGCATAGTATTGAGCACATCATGCAAAGTGAACATGGCAAGATGGGCATAGAATATGTAGTGGACAATAACCCATAGCCAAGAGAGGGTCATGTAGAAGAATTGCATGAAGTCTTTGCGCGAAGAGAGCGGTGGGAAAGACAACCATGGGATCCCAAGTCATCGTTGCTCTCTAGAGCTCGTTTTGTCAACTCGTGAGATTGCGAGGTTGACAAGTATTCATGGGTACCTACACAAAAGAAACACAAACCAAAGAAATTGTGTGTGTGGTAAATGTACACATCATCCATCATGATGTGTATGTGCACGTGAGAGTTAGCACAAGATAAGCATCGGTCAAAGAAATTTGATGCATGGTATAAGAACATGTCATCCATCATGAAAGAATAGTTATTGTGTTTAACATGATGTAGGGTAGGAACCCTATAGGCCGATCTTTCACGAAAGGAGCGGAATCCCGCGAAGAACACGAAGAACACAAAGGGGAAAATGAGAGAAAACACTCAAACCAACAAGTATGATCACACATGTGCTAGATCCTCGAAACACAAAGAGAGATACAAGATCCAAAGTCAACAACGGACGATACAAGAGGTAACCGGTTCTTCTCCGTGAGGAGGTCTTGAATCCACATGGGGATCTTCCCTTAGAAAGGGGGCTTGAATTCGAAGGGATCTTCTTCGCAAGGAGGTCTTGAATCCAAGGTGTATCTTCTCCGTAGAGGCCGTGGTCTCTCTCGTGGAGTAGATCCAATATGGATGAGCGTAGCTCTATCTCTCAAATGAGCTAAACCAACGCTAACCCTAACTAGGAGGGGGTGGAGGAGTATATATAGTCTAGGCGAATGAAAGGGTAAGTGGCTTCAGCCCAACACACGGGCGGGCGCACAGGCGTCAGACGTTCGACAGGTACCGGACGTCCGGTGGCTCGCGAGGGTCTGGTCGTCCGGTGCATGTCGGATGTCCGGTGTTTTGGCTCTGGACAGGTGGTGTCGGACGTCCGGTCGGCGACGGTCGTCCGGGCGCTGGAGAGTGTCGGACGTCGGTCTCTCCGGTCGTCCATAGATTCGGCTCGGGTCCTCAAGGGCCGGACATCCGGGCTGAGCCGGTCGTTCGGTGGCTATAGCTTCGCGCAGCTTCTTCTCTAGGTCCTTGTACTTGGCGTCCTCGCTAGCTGTTCCGTTGGATGTGGTGGCTTCGTGGCTTTCCTCCAAGTACCTGATCATGCATAGAACACACGTTGGAGGTAGTAGCCATATCTCACATGTAGAAAGTGATGGTTCGGAGAGGAGCGAGTTCACCTTGTGTCCAATGGCGTATGTTGAGGTCTCGTCATATGTCCACTTGGGGTTTGGAGAGTAGTCAGAGTGTACATGGGGATGAACGTGGGATGCTCCGCATCATCTCCCCTCCCTTGGGAAAGACCCGACCTCGGATCGTGATCCTCATCACCATGGAAACGGTTGTCGTAGACGGACTTGTAGTTTGTCAAAGTTGAGGACATGGCGCAATCCAAGTAGTCCAAGGTGTCGCCGGAGTGATAGACATGCAAAAAGAGCAAACACAAGCAACACTCGGAAATACAACGGTTAGTGCACACAAAGTGTCCGTCATATAAGAATGAGTCCGTGCGGCAAGATTGGTTGTGACAAAATGCACGAAGCTTATCAAGATGATCTAGAATGAGATGCAAAGCATTCATGGGAGGAAATGTAATCATTGTGCACACAAATGTATTGTGGATGTGATCAATGCAACCACGGTGCAAAATGATGTCATAGTGAGACGGTTTATCAATAGCATGAATATGGTAATGGATGCTCAATGTGATGTGATCATGCAATTGATGGTAGGCAATAAGATCATGATGTATGAATATGCCATCAAGGTATATCACAACAAATTTGCTAATCAAATGCACAAGCTCATATATCATGGATGACGTGAGAATACAAGATGCAACAAGGCAATCATGATGTGAGTCAATCCATGCATAAGATGCAAATTTGTCATGTGTATGATATGTCCATCGAGCATGACATGTGTGAACACAAACAACAAATATGGAGGTGTTGGTATACCAATGCTCGATGTCGTGGCATGAGTGGAGGTTCGAAGGTGCATCCAATAAATCCGAGCGCTCCTTAACTTGAAGGTCCATGGGTTCCATCTCCAATGTCGGTCCTCCATCCAATAGATGTAACATGTAGACAAGAAGAAGGAAACAACAATGAAAGAGTGACCCATCCAATATGCATATTTGAGGATGGCTCAAAGGGAAGGAGTTCACCTTTAGGAGATTCTCGCAAATGTTGGTGTTGCACATCGTGTATGCCTTCACATGACCAAATTGTGTCATGACGGTATCGCCTTGTGAATCCTTCAACATGAAAGAACATGACAAACACTCGGAAAAACAAATGAGGTTAGCGGAAAACCTATCATTCGTGCGATAAAATACCCAACAAGTGGATGCATCATGCTCATCATAAGAAAGGACAAGGGAGCATTTCATAGTACGGAGGCATATGATGTGAGAACAACCAAATAGAATAGGCGCAAGCAAGCAAGCATGCATCACAAGATGTATCATGTGAGAGGCATGAACATATACGTCATCAACCCAAGAAAGCAAGTAATAATGGAACATGGATGATGCGACAAAGCAAGCAATCATATGAATCAAAGCAAGCAAGCTAGTAGTGCGAAGATGCAACGTACTAGAAGGAATCATGTTAAGTATGTCATGTGTGCAAATGGTAGTCATGAATAATGCACAAGACACATCACAAGCATGAAGGCAAGGTATGAGCAAAATAGCATCAATAGCATGGGGCACATGATAAACATGGCAATAGCAAAAAGGATCTCCACCAAGCATGTAAATACACATAGGAGTATCATAATGGTGAATCATGGGTAGATGCAAGCAAGGGTCACAATTGCATGGCAAAGCTATAGAAGCAAGCATAGCATGCAAAGTGAACACGGTAAAATGAGCATGAAGCGACAAGTGATATATAGCCCATAGCCATGTGAGAGCCAAGTAGAAGAGATGCGCGTAGTCCTTGTGCGAAGGGAATGGTGGGAATGATAGTCCACGGGATTCCAAGTCATCGTTGCTCTCAAGAGCTCGCTTCGTCAACTCTTGGGATTGAGAGGTTGACGAGTATACATGAGTACCTACACAAGACAAAGACAAAGGAAAAATTGTGTGTGGGTGGTAGATGTACACATCATCCATCATGATGCGCACGTGCTTGTGTTGGTTAGCACTAAATAGCCAATGCTCAAATAAATGAGATGCGTGATATAGAAACGTGTCATCCATCATGAGAAGTTTGTTGTTATGTATAGCATAATGGAGACTCAAAATGTGGAATGCATCACAAGAAATATGTAGAGCATTGTTGTGCATGGGATGCATATGGTGCACGCAATTATGGGAATCATGCAAGGTATGAAATGCATCAAGATCTCCTAATATGTATGAGGAAACTATGGGGGTCTCCTCATGAGCATTTATGGAAACACCACATGGAGAATATTGAAAACATCGAAAACAATGCATATGTGGAACATTGTGATCATGGCATAAAAATCATGTAAAGGAAGCATGGCAATATCATCACAAGAAAAACAAAAGCCAATGACCATCATCTCGTCATCTATGCCATAAGTGCAAATGGGATTTATCTTAATGGGGCATGCATAGTTACAATGTTGAGATTGAAATGATGCAATATGGGAGATCTCACTCATAGCATATGACAAGTTCAAAGGATTGTCAAACATAATGTGACCAATAGAATTTTCACAAGATATCCTATGAAGCATAGCATCACAACTAGGCAACTCAACATGCTCATCATCATATTCATCATAAATAGGTAAGTCAAGGCATGAAGAATTCTCACTAGCATGAAGCATGGTAATAGGTAGGTCAACATCATGGGAGCAATCAATGTCAAGATAGTCCACTAGTGGGACAAGAGAAGTACCATCACCTATGTTACCTTTGGAGCATCGCTCATGTGTTGTAGGTGAGGTGCTGAAGATCGCCTCGTTGTCATCTTCATCTTGATGGAACCATGTGGGGGGTGCATCATCATCCACCATGGCCATTGTCGTCTCCATTGGAGGTATGGACTCGTCGAGGATAGGCATGTCGTCATGTAGGAGACCTAGCACCAAAGAAGAAAACACGCTAGGAGTAGAGGTTAAGTCATTAGAAATCATGGTGGCCTCACTTGCCGTGTCAACTACCTCACTCACTAAGTGTTGTGGCTCACTCACTCCCTCAAGGATGCTCTCACTCATATGGTTGGTGGAGTTACTCATATCACTCATGGTGGGGTGGCTCTCCTCACATGGGAATTGGGTCATCTCTTTATATGTGGGTGTCGGAGATATGTTGGTGCAAACGTCTCCATGCTCAACTCCTATCACCGCCTTGGTTGAAGGGATAGTCCCATGCTCAACCTTCTTGTCACCGTCTTGTTGTTGGAGGCCCATATGATGTGTTACCTCGTAGCTCGTCTCCATGACCGAAGGGAATTTCCCATGCTCGGCCATCTTCCTTGGGGGGCTTCCGAAGATGGAAGTGTCGCCCTCGCTCATAGGGAGTCGCCTTGGACTTGATGAAGTCGATGTAGGCGTACACGTGGGAAGTAGGCGAAGATGACGTACGTCCAAAGGCGAAGATGCCTTGAGAACACTTGGCGAATATGCCGAAGTGGTTGACATAGCCGTAGCGCCATCTTTGTGGTGGTCATCTCGTGGCCTTCTTTTGTGCTCATGAAGCTTCGACTTGGCGTGAGGTATTGCTTGTTGGGACTTGTGCACTTGTGCTTGTGGAGCATCTTCATGATGATGACGTCGTTGTTGTGCTGGAGCTCGTAGTAGATGTCGTTCGTCGTTGTCGTGCACATGATGCTTGGAGGTGACTTGCCCTTCATGACGATGTGGATCATGAACGTGATGGTGGTCGCCATGGAGATGTGGACGTGGATGACTTGCACTTGTATCGCTTGGGCGCTCCGAAGACTTGTGGCTTGAATGTCGCCGCCTTGAAGATGACGAAGGGGAAGAAGACTTGATCAAGGCTCTAATCTCCTCCATCCTTGCATCTTGCTCCTCTTTATGTGCGGAAAGCTTCTTGTCGATGTAGTCCCTTTTCCTTGCTTCGGAGTGACGAATGTCGATGGAGAGGTTCTCGATGTGCTCTCGCAATCTTGATTGTGCGCCTTGCATTTGTCGTTGTAGATGAAAGATTGACACTTTGGTGATGTAGTTGTTCACGCCGTCGTTGTTGTGAAAGACCGGAGATGAAATGCCTTGCCTATCCATCACAAGATTCGAGCCAATATGAGTGGAGAAAGAGAAGAACGAATAACAAATGTACCTTGACCGAAGCTGAAAGTGGATCAATGATCACTCCAATGTGGACAAGGAAATAGCACAATTGGTACCAATTCTTGTCGGTTTCTCACACCTACACAAGTAAGGCTTATGGTGGACCTCGGTGAGGATAGTGGCACAAAAATTTGATGTAAAATGTTAGCAAGAGTCAATAATGTTGAAAGAGATTCACAAATTTGCAAGTGTAACAAGTAGACCAATAGCAATATGTGGCACATGGAAACACACACACAGATAGATAAATGGGGTCGTGCAACCAAGGATGAGCACAAAATGTGGAATCCACGGAAAACGCTCGTGTTGCACAACTCAAGAGAGACGCTAGCACGATTGCTCAATAGGCGGATACGACACTTGTGCACAACCTATAAGATGCAAAATGGATAACTTTCTATCCCAAGTATGCTATGTATGTATGGTTCCTAGTGTTTCTCACAAGGTGATCCAAGATGACCTTATATGCAATGTGGTATGATGCTTTTGCACTTGCTTACAAGCTTCTTCGTTCACTCTTTTTCTTAAAAGCTTATTCTTTTTTTATATCCACTTTGCGAAATGCACAAACCAAGATAGTAATTGTGTATATGCGGGAACAAACTTGAGGAACACGAGATGATATGATACCAATATGATATGGTATGTATGCAATGTATGGTGTAGACCACTAATGTGCACAAGTAACGTTGCCGACAATACTCAAATGGCTAGTCTCGATAGGCAAGTGATGCAAAATGGGCTAGGGGTTATCAATGCAATGGCAAGGGAACATACAATGGAGGGGTACCACGATACCAAGATGATATGGAGGTTACCGTCCGTGGCGATGATGAGTGGCGGTGATCTTGATGGAGATACCAAGATGATGGAGACTCATCCCTAAGTAGCCGAAACACCTTAGGAAACGGAAAACCCGCGAACTCAAAATCTCAAATGTCAAAATGGTGGTAGCGGGATGCGGTGGTGGTTGCGGAAGCTCAACGGGATTGCGGAAAGGCAATGATGGGTTGTGGAGTACGCAATGCGGAAATGGAGGGTAAGGTGGTGGACTATACATGGTGTCGGAGTTGGAAGCGCGGTCCCTAAGTAGCCGAAACACCTTAGGAGACACAACTCACAACACAAACAAAATTGGGTTAAGTTAGGGTGGCGGGAGTGTATAGTGGTCAAACCTATGCGGAAGTGGTGGTGGTGGTTGATGAAGAAGCAACCGTCCCTAAGTAGCCTAGACACCTTAGGAGATTCAAATCACTCCTCAAGCAACCACATATGCGCTGGGGATCAATATGGGTTAGGTTGCGGAAGTCGATGGTGGTGTAGTGGATGATGTGGTGGAGGCCCTAGGCAAAGATGCCAAAATTGTCAAAATTTGATGGAGTCAAATGGTGATGGTAGTATTTTTGTGGGAAGGGGGATTTCAAGAGATTTTCAACAAGCTAAAGAACGCGAAAATCGGACTCCGGATGAATTAGTTATGGCCGAAACAAAAATCAGCCGAAGTTGATATCTACAGGTAGCGGACGTCCAGAAAAAACGGTCATCCGGTCGAGTCAGAAATCCGCTGATTCTGCTCGGGTTAGGGGGTTCCGGTCGTCCGGTACGGTCGGACGTCCGGTGGTTCCTGTGGCTCCGGACGTCCGGTAAGGTGACGGTCGTCTTGTGTATCAGGGTCAACTCCAGATCCGAGATTCGGGACGCGATTTTGGGCGGAATTTGGGGATTTGGGGGTCAAAATTGATGAGATTTCATGGATGAAAGATGGGGAAACTTGGGGAGATGCTAGATCCACTCGAAACCAAGCAAATCCATGGATCAAAATCAACAAAACATCATCAAACCAACAAATCACAAAAAAATTGGGGCTATTTTTGGTGGGGATTTTTGAATTTAGGACGAAATCAAGCAAAAGAAGGCTAGAAAACGGTGGGGGAGGCTCCGAAATCGTGATCAACGTGGCTCATGATACCAAGATGATGGTATCAAGAGACAAGCTGGCTCTGATCCAAGATGACGTAGGGTAGGAACCCTATAGGCCGATCTTTCACGAAAGGAGCGGAATCCCACGAAGAACACGAAGAACACAAAGGGGAAAACAAGAGAAAACACTCAAACCAACAAGTATGATCACACATGTTCTAGATCCTCGAAACACAAAGAGAGATACAAGATCCAAAGTCAATAACGGACGATTCAAGAGGTAACCGGTTCTTCTCCGTGAGGAGGTCTTGAATCCACAAGGGGATCTTCCCTTAGAAAGGGGGCTTGAATCCGAAGGGATCTTCTCCGCAAGGAGGTCTTGAATCCAAGGTGGATCTTCTCCGTAGAGGCCGCGGTCTCTCTCGTGGAGTAGATCCGATATGGATGAGCGTAGCTCTATCTCTCAAATGAGCTAAACCAACGCTAACCCTAACTAGGAGGAAGTGGAGGAGTATACATAGTCTAGGCGAATGAAAGGGTAAGTGGCTTCGGCCCAACACACGGGCGGGCGCACAGGCGTCGAACGTCCGACAGGTACCGGACGTTCGGTGGCTCGTGAGGGTCCGGTCGTCCGGTGCATGTCGGACGTCCGACGTTTTGGCTCTGGACAGGTGGTGTCGGACGTCCCGTCGGCGTCGGTCGTCCGGGCGCTGGAGAGTGTCGGACGTCCGGTGTCTCCGGTCGTCCGTAGATTCGGCTCGGGTCCTCAGGGGCCGAACGTCCGGGCTGGGCCGGTCGTCTAGTGGCTGTAGCTTCGCGCAGCTTCTTCTCTAGGTCCTTGTACTTGGCATCCTCGCTAGCTGTTACGTTGGATGTGGTGGCTTCGTGGCTTTCCTCCAAGTACCTGATCATGCATAGAACACACGTTGAAGGTAGTAGCCATATCTCACATGTAGAAAGTGATGGTTCGGAGAGGAGCGAGTTCACCTTGTGTCCAATGGCGTATGTTTGAGGTCTCATCATATGTCCACTTGGGGTTTGGAGAGTAGTCGGAGTGTACATGGGGATGAATGTGGGATGCTCCGCATCATAACACGATGGGGATGCAAATTGAGCATACAAGTATAAGGATCATGCAATGGATGGGAGTGATCAAAATTTCCTAAAATGTATGAGGAAACTATGGGGGTCTCCACATGTGCAATATTGGAAACATGATATGGAGAAAATGGGTAATACCCAAAACTATGCATATTCGAAGCTAGGTGGTTATGGCATGGCCTATGAGATAAATGATGCAAAGGTACCATGTCAATATCATCATAAGAGAAACAAATGCCAATAACCATAGGCTTGTCATCTATGCCATATGTGCAAATTGGGTTTATTCTACTAGCATATGCATAGTCACTATGAAGAGATTGCAAATATGACATATGATTGATCTCATGCATAGCATATGACAAGTCAAGCGGATTGGCAAACATGATGTGACCTAAAGAATTGTCACAAGAAATCCTATGCAACATGGCATCACAACTAATAGAATCCACATGACAATCATCAAACTCATCATAAATGGGTAAATCAGCGCATGGGGAAGTCACACTAGCATGAAGCATGGAAATAGGTTGATCAACATCATGCAAGCAATCAACGGCAAGAATGTCCACTAGTGGGACTAGAGCATCACCTTCACCTATGTTACCTTTGTCATTCCACTCAAGTGGTGTAGGCGAGGTGGTAAAGACCAAATGGTGGTCATCATCATCAACTTGATGGAACCATGTGGGGGGTGCATCATATTCCACCATGGCCATCGTCTTGCCCAAAGGTAGGACGTAGTCGTCGTGAATCGGTGCGTCATCATATATGGGACCTAGCACCAAATGAGAAGACACAATAGAGGTAGAGGTCAAGTCGTTAGTGTTGAAAGTGGCCTCGCATGACCTATCAACTATCTCACTCTCTCTATGTGGTGGTTCACGCACTCCCTCAAAATAGGTGCACTCAATCTCACGTATGGTGGAGTCACTCATCTCACTCAAGTGGTGGGGGTTGTGGCTCTCCTCACATGGGAATTGATGCAACACATCATATATGGGGCTAGTGGTGAAGTCACTCTCACTCTCAATATGGTGGCAAAATTCACTCAAGTCATCAAACGTTGCCGTGGTCGAAGGGAAAATCCCATGCTCAACCATCTCATCGTCGTCGCCATGGATGAAGGCCGAAGATGGCACATCATCACTCTCGCCTCCTAAGATGGAAGCATCATCCTTGCTCGCCACCTTGTCGCTCGCCTCCAAAGCTTGGTCCTTGAGGGTCTCTGTAGTCGTACTTGTCGCCGCACCGTCTTGAAAAAGAGTAATGGAGGACTCGGCATCGTCAATGCCACAAAGAGGGATGGCGTCGAACTTGGGAGTATCGTCTTGGAGCTCGTCGGGCTTGGACATCGTGGTGGTACTAGCCTCATGCTCGTTCTCATGGAGCTTGGTCGTCGCGAAGTGAACTTGGGGTGGAGAAAGTTTGGCCTTCGTGAGTTCTTGTTCCGCCTTGAGAGCACCAATGTAGTTGTCGTCGAGGGACTTGTAGTTCTGGAGGAAGATCGTCTTGGAGATGTCGTTGTGCAATCCCATCATGAAGTGGAACTTCATCGAAATGGGGTCGTCCACGCCGGCTCGTCGCAAGGCAATCTTCATCTCCTTGAAGTACTCGTCGATGGACTTGGATCCTCGGATGGTGTTCTCCAATTGGCGTTGAAGTTGTTCCGTGTAGGTTGGAGGCACAAACTCTCGCCGCAAAGCTCTCTTCGTCTTGGGCCAACTCATGTCGTAGCTCTCCGAAGGTGTGTGAAGCCACCATGTGGACGCGTAGTCATGGAAGTTCCTTGTGGCGCACTTCACTTGATCTTCGGGAGGGACTTGATGTAGCTTGAGGTAGTCGTCCATCAAACACTCCCACTCGAGATACTCCTCGGGTTCTTGAGTCCCATAGAAAGGAATCGTGTGGTCGATGTCGAGGTCGTAGTAGCTCGTGGAAGCCGTGGACTTGAGCTTGGGGAGCTTCTCTTGAGCGTAATCTTGAGGTGCTTGTTGGCGAAGATGCCATATATCCGAAGGCGAAGATTCCTTGAAGTCGCTTGGCGAAGATGCCGACGTGGTTAGTGTAGTTGTAGCTCCGTCTTGGTGGTGCTTGTCTTGCGGTCTTTTCTTGTGCTCATGAAGTTTGGACTTGGCATGAAGTAGGGCTTGTTACGACTTGTAGGTAGGAGCATCTCGAGCATCTTCATGATGATGTTGTCGTTGTCGTGCTTGAGCTCGATGTAGATGTCGTTCGTTGTCGTCATGCACATGTTGCTTGGAGGTGACTTGCCGTTCATGACGAGGTGGATCACAAACGTGATGGTGGTCGCCATGGAGATGTGGACGAGGACGACTTGCGCTTGCATCATTTTTGTGCTCCGAAGACTTGTGACTTGAACGTCGCCGCCTTGAGGATGATGAAGGGGAATAACGGTTGATCAACAAGGTCCGAATCTCCTCCATCCTTGCATCTTGCTCCTCCTTTTGTGCGGAAAGCTTGTTGTTGATGTAGTTGTACACGCCGTTGTTGTTGTCGAAGACCGGAGATGAAATGCCTTGCCTATCCATCACAAGATTCGAGCCAATATGAGTGGAGAAAGAGAAGAACGAATACCAAATGTACCTTGACCGAAGTTGAAAGTGGATCAATGATCACTCCAATGTGGACAAGGAAATAGCACAATTGGTACCAATTCTTGTCGGTTTCTCACACCTACACAAGTAAGGCTTATGGTGGAGCTCGGTGAGGATAGTGGCACAAAAATTTGATGTAAAATGTTAGCAAGAGTCAATAATGTTGAAAGAGATTCACAAATTCACAAGTGAAACAAGTAGACCAATAGCAATATGGGTGGCTCACGGAAGCAGACACACGAATAGATAAATGGGGTCGTGCAACCAAGGATGAGCACAAAATGTGGAATCCACGGAAAACGCTCGTGTTGCACAACTCAAGAGAGACGCTAGCACGATTGCTCTATAGGCGGATACGACACTTGTGCACAACCTATAAGATGCAAAATGGATAACTTTCTATCCCAAGTATGCTATGTATGTATGGTTCCCGGTGCTTGATCCAAGATGATCGGATATGACAATCTTATGTGTAATGTGGGATGATGCTATGGCACTTGCTTACAAGTTCTTTGTTCACTCTTTTTCTTTGCTTAAAAGCTTTGTTCTTTTTTTTGTATATGGCCACTTTGCGAAATGCACAAACCAAGATAGCAATTGTGTATATGCGGGAACAAACTTGAGGCACACGAGATGATATGATACCGATATGGTATGGTATGTATGCAATGTATGGTGTAGATCACTAATGTGCACAAGTAACGTTGCCGACAATACTCAAATGGCTTGTGTCGATAGGCAAGTAATGCAAAATGTGCTAGGGGTTATCAATGCAATGGCAAGGGAATGTACAATGGAGGGATACCACGATACCAAGATGATATGGAGGTTACCTTGGCGATGATGAGTAGCGGTGTTCTTGATGTAGATACCAAGATGATGGAGACTCGTCCCTAAGTAGCCGAAACACCTTAAGAAACGGAAAAACTGCGAACTCAAAATCTCAAGGACAAAAGTCAAATGGTGGTAGCGGAATGTGGTGGTGTTGCACTAGGCAATGCGAAAGTGGAGGTTATGGTGGTGGACTATACACGGTGTCGGAGTTGAAAGCACGGTCCCTAAGTAGTCAAAACACCTTAGGAGACACAACTCACAACACAAACAAATTGGGTTAATTTGGGGTAGTGGAAGTGTATGGTGGGCAAGGTCATGCAGAAGTGGTGGTGTTGGTTGATGTAGAAGCAACCATCCCTAAGTAGCCTAGACACCTTAGGAGACTCGAATCACTCCTCAGGCAACCACTAACGCTGAACAAAATTGGTTAGGTTGCGGAAGTCGGTGGTGGTGTAGCGGATGATGTGGTGGAAGCCCTAGGCAAAGATGCCAAAATTATCAAACATTGATGGAGTCAAATTGATAGAGGCGAGTGATGAGGACATCAATACAATTGTTACACCCACAACCCCTGCTGCTATACATACTGGACCAATTACTAGAGCTCGTGCACGCCAACTAAATTACCAGGTACTTTCGTTTCTTGGTAATGATTCTAATGTTCATGAGAATATGATGCTGCCTAAATTGGATACATTTGTTTTGCTTACAAATGAAGGGCCTAGCTTGGAGAAGGATGAACATTGGAGCAAGAACAAGCATGGAGATGATGGCATGCGCAAGGGGAACAAGAACGGAGTTACAAGTGATGATTTCAGGACTTTGAAGCCACCATAATGGGTGCATGAAGCCTTGGACGAAATATACAAGATGCCACTTCATAAATTTCGTCCCGAGGCTATTTTAGGTGCTGCGTCACCTTATAATTGGGCCAGGCCCATGTAATTTCGAAATACATAAGTATAGGCTATTTTTAGAGTCCGTATGTGTGGGGAAACAAGAGATAGGGTTGATTTCGGACCCCTCCACCAAGGGCCACGAAATTCCCCCCCCCCCCTCTTCCTCCATATATACAGCCCTTAGGGCATCGTTTAGACTTTGGGCTTTGTTTAGATTAAAAGTTCGCCATAGCTGCAACTTCGCGTACTTCGTTTGTGTTCAACGACCAGACAAAGGCGTCACAGAACCCCACCTTGATCAATAAAGCTTTCATCTTATATTCGCAATATCCAGATTGCAATCTCAGTTTCTTGCTTGTTCTTCGTTTGCTCGCAGGAAACAGACCCTCGTGGTCAGGTTGATCGTGCTCCGGCGTGGTCAATAACCTCTCGGAGTTGGTTTAGCGATTGCTAAGGCGCGACGTCCTCGCATGTTCATAGTCGGATCGTCAAAGTCGACTTCCACCAAAGCGATATCCATCATCTCATCGAAAGACGGGACACCTTAGCCTCTATCAAGTGGTATCAGATTTCCAGGTTGCTCGGTGAGATTTTTACAGTTTTTCGTAGTTTAGATCGAGTCTGTTCTTCATACCTACAGTCCACGAAAAAGCCACAAAAAAAAATTAGGGTTAGTTCATCATATCCGAACCAATCTGAGCCTTTGCATAATCTTTTTAGGGTTTTGCTTTGTTGAATTTGCGGTTGCATCGTCGGTCTAGTTGCTGGTCTTACAGTCTAGTCTTTTAGAGTTTCGAGTTCTGGTCATAAGTTGTCACGCCGCTGCCGCACCATCATCATCGCCCCTGCCATCTACCACCACCGCTCCGAATTCGTATCCATATACCACCACCAATCCGTGCCCATATACCACCACCGATCCATATCCATATACTACCACCGCTACCACCTCCGCTGCCATATACCACCACCATATATCCACCACCAATCCGAGTTCCTTTCTTATTAGGTTTGTTTTCGGGATCCATCTAGATTCCGATTCGTGTTTCCTTGCCGGAGTAGGTTTCGGGAAAAAAAAACAGCGCAAAAAAAACGCATTTTTCGAAAAAATTTCTGGCTATCCTATTTTTAGGTGTTTCTGAGTGTTTTGAGACAGGTGCCATTATAGGAAGTTTTTTTTGACCCGTTTCCAGTTTTTGGGTCCGGGCAGGCGAAAAAAAAAATTGGTCGAAAAATTTCGTGCCCATCTTGTCAGTTTGAGCTAGGAAGAGTTTTGAGATACTCGCCATTATAGTGATTTTTCGCAAAAAAAACAGCGCAAAAAAAAAAGGAGCGCAAAAAAAAGAGCGAAAAAAAAATTTCAGAGTGTGCTTTTCCCTTGTTTACGTGCCACGCCGTGATTTTTGTTGGTGTTCTAGGCTCGCGTCTCTAGCACAGTCTAGCCTAGGACCAGCACAGTACCGTCATTGAGCGTTTATTCAACTTTGCATCTCTGAATTGATTATTGCTGACCCTTTTTGCTACCATAGTATAAGCCTTCCCAGCTCCACATACATCTACGTCGTGCGTTTGACTCTCCCTGGTAATCGCTCTATCCAAGCTTTGAGAGTTGTGACTACAACGGTTGCCGATCACCGCCTGTTGCTGGGTAAGAACTGGTAAGAATTTGAGTTTTGCTTGACGGATTTGTGATACCCACCACCACCACTTGTTCGTAGTCTGTAGGATCATATTCTTGTGTGTTTCTATTGCTGCTAACCATGCCAGGATCACAAGCCGACGAGATTGACTGGGAGAATTTATCGAACAAGGAGCTTCATGATAAGTTTCAGCAAATGATGACTGAACAGGTGCAAGATGTGCTGAACAATTTTGAAGAGGCCATGGAGAAGATCACTGGCCTTGAGAAGACGTTCGAAACAAAGCTCGATAACAAGTTTAATGAATTGCTCGCGCGTCTTCCACCACCACCACCCGCTGCACCTAACGCACCTCTCCAACAACAACAACAACGACTACCTCCACGTGGCGAAGCAGACCTCCGCCGAGCAAGCCGTGTTCCTCTTGCGTTTGGCCAAACTGTTGGTGCTGCTGTTGATACTTCTGTGGCTCCTGCTGTTGATGCGGAGGAGGATGATTATGTGGGAGATTATGAGGATGAGGTTGATCAAAATCAACACTACGTGCAGCCACCTGTACCACCACCAGCAGGTCGACCTCCGGTATATATTCGTAATGGTAGGCCTGCACCACCACCTCAGGTACGAGATGATGTCCATATTCCTAAACTGAAATTGAATATTCCACCATTTGAGGGTAGATATGTTCCTGATATATATCTTACTTGGGAGTTAGAAACTGAACAACGATTTACATGTTTACAATATCCTGAGGAGAGACGAGTTGCTGCTGCTGTTTGTGCTTTCACTAGTTTTGCATGTGTATGGTGGTCTGAACATTGTAGATTATATCCTATTCCAACTACTTGGGCTGCTTTGAAAACTGCTATGCGTACGCGTTGTGATGAGGACATGACTACCTTGGATATGACCAAAAATATTGCATATATGCATATTTTTCAGGTGATTTCTAGTGCAAACTATTCAATAATCTATTTATGTTATCCAGAACAAAAATACTTCACACACTTTTGTGTTTTGTCTAATTGCAGGTGTATGGGACATTTGTACAATCCACATATGAATATAAGGAAGAAAGAGATGTTTATTTGCTGTCCAAAAAGTTCTCTCACGTCACTTTTGGCCCAAGAGAAGATAGAGTCCAAGTCTCTCACGTTCTGGATTCAGATTCGGACTGCACAGACAAACCTGACTCAAAACGCACACAAGTTTTTCATACGGACTCCGAATTGGGTGATTCTTTTTTTGTTGGAAACTAGATTTTGTGCACTTTCCAACCCAATTGGAATCACCTTCAAATTCGTCCGGAGCGTTGAGTTGTGGACGAAACAATCTGATGCTGCAGCAGAATCCGAGTCAAACTACAAGTCCAAAGGTGTTACATCACCTCCACTTGGGCCCATTGGCCTTGTACGACCTAGATTTAGTTTTAGGATGCCTTGGGACGTCCTCCCACCTCCTTGGCCGCCACCCCTTGCTCCTATATAAGTAGATCCATCAAGTAGCTTTTCCTTGGGATTTGTTTAGTTAAAAGTTAGCCATTGCAACTTCGTGTACTTCGTTTGTGTCCAACGACCAGACCAAGACCGCTTACGGATCCCCACCTTTATCAATACTTCATATATACTCGCAATATTCAGATTGCTTTATCATATTCTTGCTCGTTCTTCGATTGCTTGCAGGAATAGACCTTCGTGGTCAGGTTGATCGTGCTCCAGCGTGGTCAATAACCACTCGGAGTTGGTTTAGCGATTGCTAAGGCGCAACGTCGTGCACGTTTGTAGTCGGATCGTCAAAGTCATCTTCACCAAATCGATAGTTATCATCTCATCGAAAGATCGGGACACCCCCGCCTCTAGCAAGTGGTATCAGTTTTCAGGTTGCTCGGTGAGATTTTACAGTTTTTCATAGTTTAGATCGCATCTGTCATTCATACCTACAGTCCATGAAAAAGCCATAAAAAAGTTAGATCTGTTCATCATTTATCAAAGCCAGTCTGAGCCTTTGCAATTTTCTATTCATTGCTTGCATAGTTGAATTATCGGTTGCATCGTCGTGTTAGTTGCTGGTCTTAGTGTCTAGTTCCTTTAGAGTTTCGAGTTCTGTTCACATTAGTCACGCCGCCGCTGCATCATTATCCCTTCCGCTGTCCACCATCCCATCCATTAATTTCCACCACGTGCTACGCACTGTTCATTGTCATAATCATAGTTGAGGTCATTCACATCTTCGCCTGATCCAATCTGCATCTTATCTAGTTTGTCTTGGAAAGAGGGAGAAAAAAAAGATAGAGAAAAAAAAGAGAGGAAAAAAAAAGAAAAAGAGAGAGAAGAAAAAGAAAAAAAAGCGTGAGAAAAAAAAAGAGAAGAAAAAAAATCGGATCTATCTAGAATCAATCTCGTACCTGAATTCGGATTGGAATCTGTTTTGCGCACTGTTCAGTAAAACAGGTGTATCTTCCTCATACGAAGTCCGTTTTAGCTCCGTGAGTACTCAAATTGAAGCTAGCGACGAGCCGCATATAAATAGTTGCAGAAGCTAGTTCAATATTTGACACCTCAAAATCGGCTTCTAAATAGGTCTTTTTGCCCTCTGAAGTTCGTGAACACAGCTTGTTCCAATTTTTCAGGCCAGTTTTAGAATTCTTTGACTCCTCATATCAACTCGGAATTGAGTGATTCTTTTTGCATTGGAAAGCTTGAGTTAGTAGCATTATTTGAAAGAATTTATCAGAAAATTGGCTCAAACTTTTCAAGAGGAAAGTTGGAGAGAGAGTTGTTGTATATCCTGTTTGGCAGTTGTTTTTCATCATTATCTTTACTGCCGTTGTGATCTTCACTTATATCTTGCTATCCAGAACTACTTAGTATCCTTCATTGATGCTAGTTGTGCTACGCCGTGACCTCATTAGTGTTCTAGGCTCGCGTCTCTTGTCCGGTCTAGCCTAGGACCAGCACAGTACCGTCGTTGAGCGTTTATTCAACATTGCATCTTTGAATTGATTATTGCTAATCTTTTGCTACCATATATAGCCAACCTAGCTCCACATATTTCTACACCGTGTATACGTACGCTCCCCTGGCAATCGCTTCACTCAATATTCGGAGTTACTTGACACCGCTGGTTGCCGATCACCGCCTGCTGCATGGTAAGTGATAGAGGCAAAGGTGTCCCGTCTTTCGATGAGAAGGTGGATTTCGCTTTGGTGGAAGTCGACTTTGATGATCTGACTACGAACGTGCGAGGACGTCGCGCCTTAGCAATCGCTAAACCAACTCCGAGAGGTTATTGACCACGCCGGGGCACGATCAACCTGACCACGAGGGTCTGTTTCCTGCGAGCAAACGAAGAACAAGCAAGAAACTAAGATTGCAATCTGGATATTGCGAATATAAGATGAAAGCTTTATTGATCAAGGTGGGGTTCTGTGACGCCTTTGTCTGGTCGTTGAACACAAACGAAGTACGCGAAGTTGCAGCTATGGCGAACTTTTAATCTAAACAAAACCCAAAGTCTAAACGATGCCCTAAGGGCTGTATATATGGAGGAAGAGGGGGGAATTTCGTGGCCCTTGGTGGAGGGGTCCGAAATCAACCCTATCTCTTGTTTCCCCACACATACGGACTCTAAAAATAGCCTATACTTATGTATTTCGAAATTACATGGGCCTGGCCCAATAATAAGGTGACGCAGCACCTAAAATAGCCTCGGGACGAAATTTATGAAGTGGCATCTTGTATATTTCGTCCAAGGCTTCATGCACCCATTATGGTGGTTTCAAAGTCCTGAAATCATCACTTGTAACTCCGTTCTTGTTCCCCTTGCGCATGCCATCATCTCCATGCTTGTTCTTGCTCCAATGTTCATCCTTCTCCAAGCTAGACCCTTCATTTGTAAGCAAAACAAATGTATCCAATTTAGGTAGCATCATATTCTCATGAACATTAGAATCATTACCAAGAAACGAAAGTACCTGGTAATTTAGTTGGCGTGCACGAGCTCTAGTAATTGGTCCAGTATGTATAGCAGCAGGGGCTGTGGGTGTAACAATTGTATTGATGTCCTCATCATCCTCCCCTTCTTGAAATGAAGTCGTCCTCGACGGAAGTTCATCTTCCTCACCCAAATAAGGCTTCAAATCTACAATGTTAAAAGTGGGACTAACCCCAAAATCTGCAGGCAGCTCAAGTTTATATGCATTATCAGTTATTTTCTCTAACACCTTAAAGGGACCATCAGCACGTGCCATTAGCTTTGATTTGCGCAAATCGGGAAATCTATCCTTACGCAAATGTAACCAAACAAGATCTCCAGGTGCAAACACAACATGTTTTCTACCCTTATCTCCAGCAAGTTTATATTTAGCATTCATCCGCTCAATGTTTTCCTTAGTTAACTCATGCATTTTTAAAATCAATTCAGCACGTTGTTTAGCATCAAAATTAACCTTCTCCGAAGATGGAAGAGGCAACAAATCAATAGGTGCACGAGGTAGGAAACCATACACAACTTCAAAAGGGCACATCTTAGTAGTAGAATGCAATGAACGATTATAAGCAAATTCAATATGAGGCAAGCATTCCTCCCACATTTTCTTATTATTCTTCAAAACAGCCCTAAGCATAGTAGACAACGTTCTATTGACTACTTCAGTTTGTCCATCAGTTAGGGGGTGACAAGTAGTACTAAAAAGTAGTTTAGTCCCCAACTTAGCCCATAAACATCTCCAAAAGTGGCTAAGAAATTTAGTATCACGATCTGAAACAATATTACTTGGCACACCATGCAAGCGAATAATTTCACGAAAGAACAAATCAGCAACATTAACAGCATCATCGCTTTTATGACATGGTATAAAGTGTGCCATTTTCGAGAATCTATCCACGACAACAAATATGCTATCCCTCCCCTTCTTTGTTCGAGGTAAACCTAAAACAAAGTCCATAGATATATCCTCCTAAGGAACACTAGGTACAGGCAAAGGCATATATAAACCATGAGGATTGAGTCGTGACTTAGCTTTTTGACATGTAGTGCAGCGAGCAATAAAACGCTCAACATCCCGTCTCATCTTTGGCCAAAAGAAATGTGTAGCAAGTACGTCCTCCGTGTTCTTCACGCCAAAGTGTCCCATTAATCCTCCTCCATGCGCCTCCTGCAACAACAAAAGACGAACGGAGCTAGCTGGAATGCATAGCTTATTAGCACGAAACACGAATCCATCGTTAACGACAAACTTGTTCCACATCTTTAAAATCAGCATCATGCACATATTGATCTTTGATGGTCTCTAAACCAAATATTTTGAAGTCAAGTTGTGAAAGCATAGTATAGCGACGAGACAATGCATCAGCAATAACATTTTCTTTTCCCTTCTTGTGTTTAATGACATAAGGGAAAGTCTCAATGAATTCAACCCATTTAGCATGTCTACGATTCAGTTTAGCTTGACTTTTAATATGTTTCAAAGATTCATGATCAGAATGTATAACAAATTCTTTGGGCCATAAATAATGTTGCCATGTTTCTAAAGTCCGAACAAGAGCATATAATTCTTTATCATAAGTAGAATAATTCAGACTAGGCCCACTCAATTTTTCAGAAAAGTATGCAACAGGTTTGCCATCTTGTAATAACACACTGTCACACCCTAGCTAGTCATGCATCAGAGTGTGTGCATCATGTTTAAAATTCCATTTAATTTGAAATGGGGATTTGTGAAACCCTCAGAATCATTTTGAAAATGACCCAAATAAAAATTTCTCCAAAAGGGTCCAAGAAAATGCTCATGTTGCTCTCTGAAAATATTGGACAGAGATAATAATCAAACCAATATTTTTAAGAGCTCATAGGTATTTATTTTGGACATTTGGAATTAATGCATAAATATTTGCTTTGGAAATATATTAATTATATATATTAATATATGTCCAAATATTATGCCATTTATAAAGGAGCTCTGAAATATTATATCTAGCCCCTGCAAAAATTGGCATAAGTTAAATAAATGATTTAATATATTATTTAAATCAAAACAAATGTCAGAAATTAGAAAAACAGAAATAAATAACAGGAGGAGCTTACCTGGGCTCCTCCACTGTGCGGCCCAGCCAGCTGGCTGGCCCAGCCGGCAGCCGGCCCAGCCCACCTCCCTCCTCTGTCGCCTTCGTCCCGACAGAGGGAGGGGAGTGTGGCCGGCGCGCGCGCGCGCCACCGCGCCACGCCACCTCTCTCCCTGCCTGCCTGCCCTCCCCTCCTCGCCTCGATGCCCCTGGACGACGCCACGCCTCCCCCCTGCTCTCTCTCACTCTCCCCCGGCTCTTCCTTCCTCTCCCTCGCTCTCTCTCTCACACGGCCGAAACCACCGTCGCCGCCGTTCGCCAC